>NC_143030.1:60694898-60862398 GCF_057628025.1 Oncorhynchus mykiss | reverse complement strand
TGGGAGCAGACCGAGAGCAGACAGACATCAGACAGAGAGCAGACAGAGATCAGACAGAGAGCAGACTGGGAGCAGACAAAGAGCAGACAGAGAGCAGACAGAGAGCAGACAGAGAGCAGACTTGGAGCAGACAGAGAGCAGACAGAGAGCAGACAGAGGGCAGACTGGGAGCAGACAAAGAGCTGACAGAGAGCAGACTGAGAGCAGACAGAGAGCAGACTGGGAACAGACAGAGAGCAGGCTGGGAGCAGACAGAGAGTAGACAGGGAGCAGACAGAGATCCGACAGATAGCAGACTGGGAGCAGACAGAGAGCAGACAGAGAGCAGACTGGGAGCAGACAGAGAGCAGACATAGAGCAAACTCTGAGCAGACAGAGAGCAGAATGGGAGCAGACAGAGAGCAGACAGGGAGCAGACAGAGATCCGACAGATAGCAGACTGGGAGCAGACAGAGAGCAGACAGAGCGCAGACTGGGAGCAGACAGAGAGCAGACATAGAGCAAACTCTGAGCAGACAGAGAGCAGAATGGGAGCAGACAGAGAGCAGACTAGGAGCAGACAGAGAGCAGACAGAGAGCAGACAGAGATCAGACAGAGAGCAGACAGAGAGCAGACAGAGGTCAGACAGAGAGCAGACTGGGAGCAGACAGAGGGCAGACAGAGAGCAGACAGAGAGCAGACTGGGAGCAGACAGAGAGCAGACAGAGATCAGACTGGGAGCAGACAAAGAGCTGACCGAGAGCAGACTGGGAGCAGACAGAGGGCAGACTGGGAGCAGACAGAGAGCAGACTGGGAGCAGACAGAGAGCAGACAGAGAGCAGACAGAGAGCAGACTGGGAGCAGACAGAGCGCAGACAGAGAGCAGACAGAGAGCAGACAGAGTTCAGACAGAGATCAGACAGAGAGCAGACAGAGACCAGACAGAGAGCAGACAGAGATCATACAGAGACCAGACTGGGAGCAGACAGAGAGCAGACTGGGAGCAGATGAAGAGCAGACAGAGAACAGACAGAGAGCAGACAGAGATCAGACAGAGAGCAGACTGGGAGCAGACAGAGAGCAGACAGAGAGCAGACAGAGAGCAGACAGAGAGCAGACTGGGAGCAGACAGAGATCAGACTGGGAGCAGACAGAGAGCAGACAGAGAGCAGACAGAGATCATACAGAGAGCAGACTGGGAGCAGACAGAGAGCAGACTGGGAGCAGACAGAGAGCAGAGAGAGATCAGACAGAGAGAAGACAGAGGCAGACAGAGAGCAGACTGGGAGCAGACCGAGAGCAGACAGACATCAGACAGAGAGCAGACAGAGATCAAACAGAGAGCAGACTGGGAGCAGACAAAGAGCAGACAGAGAGCAGACAGAGAGCAGACAGAGAGCAGACTGGGAGCAGACAGAGAGCAGACAGAGAGCAGACAGAGAGCAGACAGAGTTCAGACAGAGATCAGCCAGAGAGCAGACAGAGATCAGACAGAGAGCAGACAGAGATCATACAGAGAGCAGACTGGGAGCAGACAGAGAGCAGACTGGGAGCAGACCGAGAGCAGACAGAGAGCAGACAGAGAGCAGACAGAGATCAGACAGAGAGCAGACTGGGAGCAGACAGAGAGCAGACAGAGAGCAGACAGAGAGCAGACTGGGAGCAGACAGAGATCAGACTGGGAGCAGACAGAGAGCAGACAGAGATCAGACAGAGATCATACAGAGAGCAGACTGGGAGCAGACAGAGAGCAGATTGGGAGCAGACAGAGAGCAGAGAGAGATCAGACAGAGAGAAGACAGAGGGCAGACAGAGAGCAGACTGGGAGCAGACCGAGAGCAGACAGACATCAGACAGAGAGCAGACAGAGATCAGACAGAGAGCAGACTGGGAGAAGACAAAGAGCAGACAGAGAGCAGACAGAGAGCAGACAGAGAGCAGACTGGGAGCAGACAGAGAGCAGACAGAGAGCAGACAGAGGGCAGACTGGGAGCAGACAAAGAGCTGACAGAGAGCAGACTGGGAGCAGACAGAGAGCAGACTGGGAACAGACAGAGAGCAGACTGGGAGCAGACAGAGTGTAGACAGGGAGCAGACAGAGATCCGACAGATAGCAGACTGGGAGCAGACAGAGAGCAGACAGAGAGCAGACTGGGAGCAGACAGAGAGCAGACAGAGAGCAGACAGAGAGCAGACAGAGAGCAGACAGAGAGCAGACTGGGAGCAGTCAGGGAGCAGACAGAGAGCAGACTGGGAGCAGTCAGGGAGCAGACATAGAGCAGACTGGGAGCAGACAGAGATCAGACAGAGAGCAGACTGGGAGCAGTCAGGGAGCAGACATAGAGCAGACTGGGAGCAGACAGAGATCAGACAGAGAGCAGACAGAGAGCAGACAGAGAGCAGAATGGGAGCAGACAGAGAGCATACAGAGAGCAGACTGGGAGCAGACAGAGAGCAGAATGGGAGCAGACAGAGAGCATACAGAGAGCAGACTGGGAGCAGACAGAGGGCAGACTGGGAGCAGACAGAGAGCAGACAGAGAGCAGACTGGGAGCAGACAGAGAGCAGACTGGGAGCAGACAGAGAGCAGACAGATTTCAGACTGGGAGCAGACTGGGAGCAGACAGAGAGCAGACAGAGAGCAGACTGGGAGCAGGCAGAGAGCAGACAAAGAGCTGACAGAGAGCAGACAGAGAGCAGACAGAGAGCAGACTGGGAGCAGACTGGGAGCAGACAGAGAGCAGACTGGGAGCAGACAGAGAGCAGACTGTGAGCAGACTGGTAGCAGACAGAGAGCAGACAGAGAGCAGACTGGGAGCAGACTGGGAGCAGACAGAGAGCAGACTGGGGGCAGACAGAGAGCAGACAGAGATCAGACAGAGAGCAGACTGGGAGCAGACAGAGAGCAGACTGGGGGCAGACAGAGAGCAGACTGGGAGCAGACAGAGAGCAGACTGGGAGCAGACAGAGAGCAGACTGGGAGCAGACAGAGATCAGACAGAGAGCAGACTGGGAGCAGACAGAGAGCAGACTGGGAGCAGACAGAGAGCAGACTGGGAGCAGCCTGCGCAGACTGGGAGCAGACATAGAGCAGACTGGGAGCAGGCAGAGAGCAGACAGATATCAGACAGAGAGCAGACTGGGAGCAGACAGAGAGCAGACTGGGAGCAGACAGAGAGCAGACAGAGAGCAGACAGAGAGCAGACTGGGAGCAGACAGAGAGCAGACAATGGCTGCAGGTGTAGATAATCTGCCTCACTGTGACTTCACCTTCCCTGAGACCTCAAGGACTGTCGTACTCAAATCATAGAGGCTAGTTTTTTTCTGTTTTAGTGGTACTGAACAATAGAGTAAAACAGCATTCAAGGTTTCCCTTGTGAAAGAGACCTTGGGTTTCCTTATTCAGGTGGATGATTCAGTGGAAATAATCTTGTTATTTATGAATTTACATGCAACCCAAACTAAAAGCATGATAGTGTACTTATCAGTCATGTTATTGGGAGCAGTCATTATTTTTCTTCCTCTACAGGTATGTCTATGTATGACTATGATAAGATTGGCTCTCCACCTTCCATTCTCTGACACATCCATCCCAATCCCACAGGAATTCTCCATAAACAAGTCTTGTTCCTGCTCCTGGCTACACATTTAATAGTTTATTTTCTCTCAGCCACCCCAAGGCCATTCATACCACTGGCAGTCATGTTTCAAAAAAGCTGTCAGACTGCCAGATAAGATCAGTCTCATTTGAAAAGGACAGAAAATAACAACACACAGCTTTCCTCACAGCTCAGGTGTTTTCTAAGCACTCATACTGTTACCTTTGTTCACCTTTGCTGCAGGGCAGGCCTGTTAGGGCGGATCCTGCTGTCAAAGACCCGGTTTGATTCCCTATCATATCAGATCAGTCACAGAAGACATACCTGCAGGCCAGCAGTATTGCTACAGTTGTGATGTGTCCGAAATGGCACCCTATTCCCTATATAGTGCACTACTTTGACCAGAGTTCTATGGGCCATATGGGCCCTGATCAAAAGAAGTACACTATATATGGAATAGGGTGCAATTTAAGATGCAGACTACAGCCCTTCACTTGTAGTAAAACTTAAACAAGGCTTAATGAAAATGCACCATCTCAAGTGTAAATGATACTTCCCCTGAATGGGACCATAATGAGGTCATGACCCCAGCAGTTTAATAGGTACCTTCAGGTCAGAGAGCAGGACTAATGAGCTCGTACTGGTATCTTCTCCTGCACCATAAGTCTGGAGCAGTCCCTTCGCTGGAATGCTTGTGTGTGTATGTGTATGTATGTGTGTATGCGTGTGTGTGCGTGTTGAGGATGCAAGGCTAACCTTTAGGCCTTTGGATGCAGGTGTGCTGGTTGTCGCTCAGAAAGAATCCTTCTCTGCAGCGGCACTCGTAACTGCCCATCATGTTGACACAGATCTGCTGACATCCACCATTCCCCTCTGAACACTCATCCACATCTGCAATGAAACAGGAAGTGAACAATCATTACAATCATAGAAAACAAATGGGTCCAGGAAGGAGGAGAAGGAGATAAATCAGTATGGTCAACTGGAGTAAGGGATCTACTCTGCAGTTATTTTTTTGCACCCAGTCAGTTAGATTTGACTGAATTCAACTAGATATGATGATATACTGTAACAGCGACATAACAAAATGAAAGATTATTGTCATGGAAGCATTGACACAGGAGAACACAGTTGTTCATTGTAATTTCTGGGAAATGACGAGCAAAATAACATGCATATTAATGCAACTGCACCAGGGGAGTGGTTTAGTGGTTTCAGCAGTGTAGACTGCAGAGGTCACAACATGAGGGGAGATATGAGACATGGTCAAGAGAAACCAGGAGGGGGTTGTCTAAAGGCGTCTGAAGAGTTGATGTCTCAGTTCACAGTTATCTTGCGTGGCAGAAGACGGAGCGGAGGGCTCACAGTTTGAAAGCCTCCAACTGTGCAGCACTAAGCCTGAGCAGCACACTCCCCCGGCAACTGTGGTAACCTGATCCACCTGGGGCAGAATACCTGTCGATGACGAGCCTCTGTCAGCCTCTCCAATGAAGGAATGCCACGAGAGAGGGGAGGGAGGCGGGAGGAGAGGGGAGAGGGAGAGAAAAGAGGGAGAAGAAAGGGAGGGGAAGGTGAGGGAGGGAGGGGAGAGGGAGGGGAGAGGGAGGAGGGGGTAGAGAGGGGAGGAGAGGGAGGTGAGCCACTTGAAGCCTACTGAAGTGCAGCACACAGCAGCAGTCTGTACAGAGGTATCTCCGGGGGCTATGCTTTGCCACAGGGCATAGCGCCTTAGACTAATGAGTAGGTTCTAACACAGTAGGTGCTGACATAGCATTTAATCCCACTGAGACTTCATTGTGCCTCTTACTCTCTATAAGATATTACTAGAAGTGTTCTGAGACTACACCCAATCAGTGGTAACAACTAACAACTTGTTAAAAACGTCCGAGCTCACAGGTCACTACATAGGGTATTGGACCAAAGTGCAACCAGATGTAAGCTCTTTTATATTTTTAGCTTCAAGCCACCATTTTATGGTGCGGAATAAATACTCAACAGTATCAAATTAGTGACCTCTGGGGCCATCCACTAATCTTAGAAAATCTTATAAAATGGAAGGTCTTGCACAGTGTCATACAATATTACATACAGTATATTTTTATTTAACCTTTATTTAACCAGGAAGTCCCATTGAGGTCAGAAGACCTCTTTCCCAAGGAAAGACCTCTCTCCGTCATTAGATGTTAGTAATGTTACTAGCCAGCCCAGCATCCCCTTTACGTGACAGTGCCTTGACTCTAGGCCTCCTCCTCCCCTGGAGACCTGTGCTCTGTTCCTGGAACCCTATCCATCCCCATGCTCGACACATCAATAATCTGCTGTATACACAAGGCTTTTTTTAATAAACTGTCATGTGAAACTAATTTTCTGCCTATTTTTCCAGTCTGAGAAGGCCTCTGGATGAAGTTTCCTTTCTGGGGGATTCTCAGCCCAGCATAGTTAGAAATTAAACTTCACTCTGTCCTCCTCTCTTTCACACACAGACGCACACACACATGCATAGACACACACACACACACACACACAAACACACACACATACACCTCAAACTCCTGAGTGATGTCAAAGTGGAACCTGACTAGACAGAAACCTCTGGGGCAGCTAAGTGGGTTAGTGGCATGTGACCCTCCTGACCACAAGTCTAGTCCTCTGTTCTCACACTCCATCAGCACCGATGCCTCCCTCCTCTCAAAACAATGTCATCATGTCACTCAGGCCCACTGGGAAAACCTGAGCACAACTGCCATCCAGGTGACGTGTCTGTCCCTGCATCCTTGAAAAGAGATGCTAAATACACTTAGTGTTATAAGGACAGACTGGAGGGTCTATGAAGGTTAAAGAAGTTGGAGTCATTTCGTGCTGGAGTAATGTGCTCCATTTAAGCAGAGCTGCAATCCACCCCAGCCTCAGTGCAGCTGCTTTGGCTTTGACTTTGAGTCTTTCTCCACAGTGAGAGAGAGGGAGAGTGGCAGCGGTGACACCTTTCAGTTTAGCTGCAAGGAACCTGCAGCTGCACCTTTGCAGATAAACTGTAAAGCCAAACACCAACCCCCATGAAACATACGCCCAAATACACACACCAACACAAGTGGGCTCACACACAAGTATGAGTGTACACGAGAGCATGCACACATACACACACACACACACACACACACACAAACACACACAGAAATACACTCATGAGACATGCAAAAATGCACACCAAATACGCAGTCAGCCTCAAAAAGGAAATATCTTTCCAAACCCCCAGTGCATTAATGATGGCTTAATTTCCTGATTCCCTCATCCCTTCAAATGTGGCATCACATGTCAGTAGATCTCTCCTGTTAAAATAGCTCCAATAATTGCCCGTGTTTTGTGCTGGGCAAGGCTGGCATCCAAAGCAAATATTTCCAAGTGGAAAGGGATTCTGGCATGACCAGGAGAAGTGCTCATTTATTTGGATTTAAAACGTTAACAACAAAAATATCTGTAGAGGATGGAATAACGTCTTAATGAAGTCAAAAGGGCTGCCTCAGTTCAGAAAAATGAGACATCTCTCCATTCTATCCCTCGATTCGCTGCGAGGAGGAGAGGGGGAAATGGGAAGATTAAGAGATTGGTTGTGTTTGCGGAGGCCATGTCCACTGGTTTCTCAGATAGCCTTGACTGTATATATAACATTTGGCCTTGTGCTGAGCTTCGGAGCCGTGTAAACATGGCGATTGAGTTACAGAACCTCCTCAAGACGTATTTTGGAGACGCGTTCGTCTTTTTTCTAAAAGGGTTCAGTGACTCTCTGGGCATTTATTGCTGACCCAGCAGCAGAGTTTTGAGGAGAAAAATAGAAAACTATGTGTATCTCCTCCTCAGTGCTGAACAAGATTTGTGTTTCAACAGACACAACCGGCAGACAGACAGACAGGAAGGCAGGCAGGCAGGCTGGCAGGCAGACACAGGCAGACAGACAGAAGTCTTTGTGGTCCAGACCAGAGCAGACATCCCAGAGAAATGAGGAGGTGAGACCGAGGCCGGCCATTCACCCTATTTGTGCTTTTCATTTACAGGGGTTTAAGAAACACACGCTACCTAATAAGGCAGCAGTAAGGGCCAGTCTGAAGGCATGCTGTCGGAGCTGCTCTGGTAGGTGAAGGAGACATTATGAGGATAAACATCCCTTTGGCTTCGCTGAGCATCGGTAGATGGGAGGGAGGGAGGGAGGGAGGAGCATAGTCCCAAATTAAAACAAGATCCTTTCTCTTTTAAACAGGATTAGAGGATTTCCTCTGTCCTCTCCATTGCTGCTGGAGTCACAATGACATGACTCTTTCCACCCTCTTCACTGAACGGTGACCACGGCGCCAGGTTTGAACCGAGCCGCGTCGCTCTGAGAGTAGCACTCAGTGCACACAGACACTGGCCACGTGTAAACAAACACACAGCACTAATCAGGCACTTGTCAGCAGGAGGATGCACAAGTTGATGTGTTGCCTGAGGCCACGCGTGCTCTCTGTCGGTTAGCTGTGTGGGTAAGAAACTGAACTCAGAGCAGTGGGAGTGCTACTAGACTAGAGATACTTTGTGTTGCTTAATCAATGCACTTCCTTAGGTTAAGCCAATGTGTAGTGTTGTCTGTTCAGGTCACTTTTACTCAGGAGGATTTAAACCCTGACTAGCGTGACCACAACACACAAAAACAAACAAGGCTTTGCTTAGGCTGTATTTAGATTTGAATTCAGTGGAACAGCTTGTTGTCATACTAACACGATATAAACAAAGCTAATGCTGCTTTGATTGAAACCCAGCCTCCAACGATGCGCTCGTCGCTCAGGTAACGATTTTTGGTAAATATACACAGAGAGCCTGAACTCCCACTGTCTCACTCAGTTATCCCATAAATGAAAAATGAGCTTTGGTCATACCAAATGGTATTCCTCAGTTCCTCCAAAAGAAGTCTGGAAGTATTTTAAAAACAAACCCTGGGATGTGTGTTTGGGGTGAACAGGCTGGTGCCAAGAAGACAAGAGGCCCTGACGTCTGCAGCCTGACGGCTGGCTGTCTGCTGGGTGCTTACATCCCTAAAGACCAATCCCAGGCTTGACTTTCCCCTGCCAGTCGGCTCAGATGGAATTGTTAATGTCATGGTGAATGGGGCCGAACAATCCTGAGGGAAAGAGAGTGTTGATATCCTCTTCAGGAGCCAGCTAATACACCCAACTCATCACTCCACCCTCCATCTCCACCTCCTAAACTGTGGAAAGCCTCCATGCCCAAACCTGATCTGTGTGTGTCACAACAACAGCAAATTGATAGCACTGGGAGGGTACCTGACTAGAAAGCTCTGGGTATCTGCATTTGCAATGGAGAGATGGTGGAGGGGAGGTTTATTACTAAGAGCCTAGACTTTGTGATTTCCCCTGAATCAAACCAGAGGAGTGATAGCCTTTCCTCTTGGCCATGCTAGGAGAGTAGAGGGATTAACCAATGCATCATTATCTGGGCTCCCTCTCAGATAGCCAACAGACTGACCCACATGATGACCATAGGGGAACAGTGAGGGTAAAGTAATCTACTTATGTCCAGAAGAGAATAAAACGCTATCTGTCAAAATCTAGTCATGTTACACTACCATTTAAAGTGTAACAAAATCACTTAAAAGTGATGCATCAAAGGATGCGTGCTTCAAAGAGTGAGGATGGAGTGAATCAACGTGAGGCTCTCTGATGACTGGACTTTCCCATCAGCCCCCTGGTCAATAATACATCAGGCTGAATCCTGGCAGTTTGATTAGCCAGCCTTAGAACAAGATCCCTGGGGATTAGAGGTACAGGCTCAACCAAGCGATCACTCAAAGCTGTCACAATAGATTGGGGAGAAAACACTTAGTCAGAGGGCTGTTGCCATGGGAATGGTATTATCACATGATAGAATAAGGACATTTCATGCAGACGACTTTGGTTTGAGGTTGAAACAGAAGAACAGTGAATACTTTGACTATACAGTAGTTCATGCTCTTCATTGACAGAAGATGACTGAGGATAATCAAGTGTTACATCATTGAGGAGTTGACCCTAGGTCAGAAATAGGTTGGGTTTCAGTGTTACATCATTGAGGAGTTGATCCTAGGTCAGAAATAGGTTGAGTTTCAGTGTTACATCATTGAGGAGTTGACCCTAGGTCAGAAAGAGGTTGGGTTTCAGTGTTACATCATTGAGGAGTTGATCCTAGGTCAGAAAGAGGTTGGGTTTCAGTGTTACATCATTGAGGAGTTGATCCTAGGTCAGAAAGAGGTTGGGTTTCAGTGTTACATCATTGAGGAGTTGATCCTAGGTCAGAAAGTGGTTGGGTTTCAGTGTTACATCATTGAGGAGTTGACCCTAGTTCAGAAAGAGGTTGGGTTTCAGTGTTACATCATTGAGGAGTTGACCCTAGGTCAGAAAGAGGTTGGGTTTCAGTGTTACATCATTGAGGAGTTGACCCTAGGTCAGAAAGAGGTTGGGTTTCAGTGTTACATCATTGAGGAGTTGACCCTAGGTCAGAAAGAGGAGCTGTGTATGGCTGCATATGGTGTTGAAGAAGAACCAGAGGAAACACACTGTCCAACGAAGCAGGGAGAGACAACAGAACAAAGTAAATGCAGCCGCATAGAGAGAGAGAGAGAGAGCGGGGGAGAGAGAGAGAGCGGGAGAGAGAGAGGGGGGGGGAGAGAGCGAGAGAGAGGGGGGAGAGAGAGAGAGAGAGCGGGAGAGAGAGAGAGCGGGAGAGAGAGAGAGAGCGGGAGAGAGAGAGAGAGAGGAGGGAGAGAGAGAGCGAGAGAGAGGGGGGAGAGAGAGAGAGAGAGAGAGCGGGAGAGAGAGAGAGAGAGAGAGAGCGGGAGAGAGGGGGGAGAGAGAGAGAGAGAGCGGGAGAGAGAGAGAGAGCGAGAGAGAGGGGGGGAGAGAGAGAGAGAGCGGGAGAGAGAGAGAGAGAGAGAGGAGAGAGGGGGGAGAGAGAAAGAGAGAGAGAGAGCGGGAGAGAGAGAGAGCGGGAGAGAGAGAGAGAGAGAGAGAGAGAGAGAGGGGGGGGGAGAGAGAGAGAGAGAGAGCGGGAGAGAGAGAGAGAGAGCGGGAGAGAGAGAGAGAGCGAGAGAGCGAGAGAGGGGGGGGAGAGAGATTAAAAAAGGTCGCCGCAGGCAGACCTGGCTCTCAAGAGAAGACAGGCTATGTGCACACTGCCCACAAAATGAGGTGGAAACTGAGCTGCACTCCCTAACCTCCTGCCAAATGTATGACCATATTAGAGACACATATTTCCCCAAGATTACACAGAGCCACAATGAATTTGAAAACAAACCCAATTTTGATAAACTCCCATATCTATTGGGTGAAATACCACAGTGTGCAATAACAGCAGCAAGATTTGAGACCTGTTGACCCAGTGAAGAACAAACACCCTTGCAAATACAACCCATATTTATGTTGATTTATTTTACTTTTTAAAAAACTTTATTTGCACATCGTTAAAACACTGTATATATGATATATGATACATGATATGACATTTGAAATGTCTATATTCTTTTGGAACTTGTGTGAGTGTAATATTTGCTATTCACTTTTTATTGTTTATTTCACGTTTGTTGATCCATTTCAATTGCTTTGGCAATGTAAACATATGGACCGTACCAATGGGGTTCTAGAGAACCATGTAAAAGAAACCACATAGCTCATCAATGTGGGGACATTTGTACCTTAGTGGGGAATACTGGACACCCTGCATTTGCTTTTCATTCTTATGCGAATGTGTGTTTTGAATTGAATTCAAAGAAAAAAATAATTATCCTATAGGCTACTTTTTAAGAGCATAAAAAGTCCTTCTCTCCCAACATCATTATGCACTTGTGGTGGTAATTTAGTAAAGGCCTTTAAAAAAAGTGATTTCGCTCATAAAGAATATAATAACATTGTTTCCGCTTCACTCGTCGTAGAGATCTCGAGACATCAGTGACTACAGAGCGTACCATGAGGTAAATTATACAGCGACCCACAGAGACATCTTACTCCACATGCACAGATTCACTGTGCTGTGACATCACATTGCTTCCACCTGAATTCCTGACTTCCTGATGTCTTTGTGAGGTGTGTAGGGCTCTGCCGCCTGCCACTGCCGCCCAACATCATTAACACTGCTAGAGCCAATTACCAGGAGTCATGTGGTGCTGGCCGGTCGGTGGGGGCCAGAAGAACGTCTCGTTGGCGACTCCTGCCTAGCCCAACCTGGCCCCTGGCCTGACTAGCAAACACAGCAACCCCTGCTGGCAGAGACCAGGACCGTGTGAGAGATGGCAACAGGAGAGGAGAGGAGGGGCTAGGGCCGTCTGACAGAGGGCAACAAGAGAGGAGAGGAGGGCTAGGCCCGTGTGTGAGAGGGCAACAAGAGAGGAGAGGAGGGGCCAGGGCCATGTGACAGAGGGCAACAGGAGAGTAGAGGAGTGGCCAGGGCCATGTGACAAAGGGCAACAGGAGAGGAGAGGAGGGGCTAGAGCCGTGTGACAGAGGGCAACAGGAGAGGAGAGGAGGGGCTAGGGCCGTATGACAGAGGGCAACGGGAGAGGAGAGGAGGGGCCAGGGCCGTGTGACAGAAGGGCAACAGGAGAGGAGAGGAGGGCTAGGCCCGTGTGAAAGAGGGCAACAGGAGAGTAGAGGAGTGGCCAGGGCCATGTGACAAAGGGCAACAGGAGAGGAGAGGAGGGGCTAGAGCCGTGTGAGAGAGGGCAACAGGAGAGGAGTGGCCAGGGCCATGTGACAGAGGGCAACAGGAGAGGAGAGGAGGGGCCAGGACCATGTGAGAGAGGGCAACAGGAGAGGAGAGGAGTGCCCAGGGCCATGTGACAGAGGGCAACAGGAGAGTAGAGGAGGGGCCAGGGCCGTGTGACAGAGGGCAACAGGAGAGGAGAGGAGGGGCCAGGACCGTGTGAGAGAGGGCAACAGGAGAGGAGAGGAGTGGCCAGGGCCATGTGACAGAGGGCAACAGGAGAGGAGAGGAGGGGCCAGGGCCATGTGACAGAGGGCAAGAGGAGAGTAGAGGAGTGGCCAGGGCCATGTGACAGAGGGCAACAGGAGAGGAGAGGAGGGGCTAGAGCTGTGTGACAGAGGGCAACAGGAGAGGAGAGGAGGGCTAGGTCCGTGTGAGAGAGGGCAACAGGAGAGGAGTGGAGGGCCAGGGCCGTGTGACAGAGGGCAACAGGAGAGGAGAGGAGGGACCAGGGCAGTGTGAGAGAGGGCAACAGGAGAGGAGAGGAGAGGAGAGGAGAGGAGAGGAGAGGAGAGGAGAGGAGAGGAGAGGAGAGGAGAGGAGAGGAAGTGCCAGGGCCAGGGCCACGGCCATGTGAGAGAGGGCAACAGGAGAGTAGAGGAGTGAGGGAATCAAAGTCATTCCAAGCATGTGAATCATCAACCTCAGGTGTTAAACAGTCAATGTTTCTGTTGGTAAGAGGGAAAGGGACTTAGCTCTATGTGAACTTTGGAGGATCAGTTCAGGTGAATCACTCACTGATTAAAGTGATACATCTGTCCTGTCTTGTCCAGGTGTCAGTCTGTTCTCCAACCCACTAGCCAGAGCCTCAATTAGGTCTGATCTCCTTTGGGCACCAGCTGCACAGCCACTCCAGTTATAGGCCAGTAGAAGTAATCTTATTGAAGGGGTCTAAAAGCACTTAAACCTGTAGGAAATTGAGAGGTAACATGAAACCCCCACCAATGCTTCTTCCTCCCCTGTTTCTGTGGTAAGGATGAATCTCTTAGCATTCTGGAGCGGGGATGTGTAAGGTTTTCTTTCCAAGGGTAATTGCTGAGAAATAATAGGTGGCGCTCGGAGACGAGAAACCTTTTCAGCACCCTAACATGCCTTACCCACTCAAAGTAGTTCAGCGCTAATTACATGCTTTACATTTGTTAATCGTTGAATGCGTGGAAAATAAGTTACATCTGTTTCATTGAACGTGTTATTGCACTGTCTCTATGGGAGGTCAAACGATTCAAATGATTCAATGATGGTTCATCCACTTGTTATTTACATCTGTGGGGGGACTAACCACGGCTTAACACCAGTGACACCATGTGTAATGCAGAAGGACAAGGACTCATTTTATACATCTAAATCCATGAAAACCTGCAGAGACCTGGGAGGGAGTGAGAGGAAACAGGAAACAGGGTCAGTTGGATGATTTCTCTGCCTGCTGGCCAACAGGTCATCTGTGAAGAACACTGAAGTAGAACCGTGGCAGGAATATTTATAGGATGATACACACGTAACAAATCATCCTCACACGAACACACACACACAAACAAACAATTGAATAGAGAACTATGTGTGTGAGTATGTGCAAGGGTGCGTTTATGCAAGGGTGTGTACATCTCTGTGTACGTGATTGCGTGCGTGTTTGTGTTTGTCTGTGCGTGTGTTTGCCTGCACATAAAACAATTGCATGGATGATAAGACAGAGGGAAATATATCAAAGGGATTGATGGAAGCTTGGCCTGAAGAGGCAGCAGGCTTACAACCGCAGATACTCCAGTTACACACCTGCATGCAAGGGAAGAGCTCATCCACAGCATAGCAACTGATCCACACACAAATAAATAGGCCATGCTAAATGACTTGGAAAATAACCCTGCTTCAGACTGTACACTTGTTTTGAGTTAGGAGAGAGAGAGAGAGAGAGAGAGAGAGAGAGAGAGCGAGAGAGAGCGAGAGCGAGAGAGAGAGAGAGAGAGAGAGAGAGAGAGAGAGAGAGAGAGAGAGGAAAAAGAGTGAAAGACACTGCTACTTTCAGTTCTTTAAGGGCATGAGAAACATACATGAGTGGTTGTTGACTTTTACCGCCCACGATGTTGATAAGTAAAGTTGTAGGTTAAGTGCTGATAAATAGTTTATCTACTGTTCATGTTAGCATGCTAGAAAGAATACACTGATTTAATTCACCACCAACCCATAATCACTCTATCCTGCACCAATTAAGCATTTTGTAAACTGACAATAATACAGAGAGACAATGATTTACAGAGAAGAGAGAGAGAGACATCTGTCAACACATAACCTGTCTATGACAGATTAGAGTAGTTATTCTCATTCAAGGTCAACACACAGCAACAAACAACATACACGTTTCAAATGTTTCATGATGAGGTTCAAATCAATGTTTCTGTCTGAGGAGAAGCCAGGTTTGGCTTGAGGTCTTGGAGCAGGGAGAGGGAGCCTGTGGGAGAGGGAGAGGAGGGAGAGGGGAGATGGTAGAGGGAGGGAGGGTAAAGGGAGTGGGAGACTGTGGAGAGAGGGAGAGAAGAATAGAGGGGGAGAGGGAAAGGGAGGGTGGCTATGTTTAGCACCTGAGAAGAACGAGTTTCCCTTAATTCTGTAACCTTTTAAGTTAAAGGTGAGCTCCATGGGGCTGATATGAAGGGCACACTGTTGTAGTACTACCCTGACCTGTTGAAAAAACAGGAGGCTTTATTCGCATGTGGAAAAAATAAGTTGTGAGAGCAAAGTCTACCTGCTATGTGGGACCAGGAAACCAGAAGTGAACTACAGTAGTAGAACAGATTTCTATAACTAACCCAAGATAGACCCGAACCTGTCTTTTTAATGTGAGCAAATTAATCATAGTGGGCAGAACGAGCAAGAAAGTGGGCAGAGTCAAACACAAGCTAGTGAGATCCTATTGGCTTGTTCCAGCATATTTGCATATTTCCATTAAGGAATGCCTACCCTGTGAAGTGCGCGTGTGCAACAACTAAATTGGCCCTTGCTCTCCTAATCAAGCGATGGAAATGGGTAAAGTCTACTAAACGCAATCCACTCTGTTTATTACAGAGTCTAGTTTGGAAACAGAAAACTCTATGGAGATCAAATGTTTTATTGATGAGAAATTTTGCAGAATGCTGACCAAAATCCATCTCGCTCCTTCTTCTCCCACCGTCGGTCACATGGCTTCCTCTCATCACCATATTTGGGAGTGACTGAAAACGCCAACCGGATGCTTCACATTTATACGTCTGGTGAAATATCTGTCTCATTGTTCTATCTGTGGTAGTAGTCTAAAAGTCACACATTAGCCATGACAAATAAATCATCCCAGCCTCAAAGCCCTTTTTTCAGGTATGATAGACATCCAGTCTGGAAGATACATTCATGCAACAACATGAATTATGTCAAGTTCAATATTTAAGACTTGCACATGTACCGTTGAAAGGAAACCAAGCATTTCCTACTCAGGGACCTTATGTGCGCAATAATCTAAACGCGATAACAGTTTCAAAGATTTTACTGAGTTACAGTTCAGAGAAGGAAAACAGTAATTTGAAATAAATAAATTAGGCCCTAATCTATGGATTTCACATGACTGGGCAGGGGCGCAGCCCTGGTTGGGCCCCATTCCTTAGACGATCCCGCAGATGTAGAAGCCAGATGTGGAAGTCCTGGGCTGGCGTGGTTACACGTGGTCTGTGGGTTGTGAGGCCGGTTGGACATAATGCCAAATTCTCTAAAATGACATTGGAGGTGGCTTATGGTAGAGAAATGAACATTCAATATTCTGGCAACAGCTCTGGTGGACATTCCTGCAGTCAGCATGCCAATTGCATGCTCCCTCAAAACTTGAGACATCTGTAGCATTGTGGTGTGTGACAAAACTGTACATTTTAGAGTGGCCTTTTATTGTCCTCAGCACAAGTTGCACCTGGGTAATGATGATGCTGTTTAATCAGCTTGTTGATATGCCACATCTGTCAGTTGGATGGATTATCTTGGCAAAGGAGAAATGCTCACTAACAGGGACGTAAACACATTAGTAGACAAAATATGAGAGAAATAAGCTTTTTTGTGCGTATGGAACATTTCTGGGATCTTTTATTACAGCTCATGAAACATGGGACCAACATTTACATGTTGCGTTTATATATTTGTTCAGTATAGTTCTCTCCTTGAGCTATCCAGCAAAATGACTGTAAGGACACAAGGTCATACATCTGTTGATCAGCAAACACACACCAGGAAACACTCACACACACTCACCAAGGCAGTTGTGTCCGTCGTGTGCCAGCCGGAAGCCGTCATAGCATATGCACCTGTAGTTCCCCGGGATGTTGATGCAGTCATGGACACAGCCACCGTTGTACTCACTCGCACACTCGTCTAAATCTGCAGGGAGGAAGAAAGGGTATGGGTCAGGACTATGGGATGTTAATGATTGACCTGCACCCCACCACCCTTGGTTTCACTCAGCATATAGCCTGAGAGGGTGTTGTTGTTCAAATGAAACGTAGATTGGTATGACAAACTTTGCTAATTGTAAGACATGTTTAAGGAGTATTTTATTTCAACAATTGTTTGCATTCAGGTCGGAAATGTTGCACGTATCCCTCATGAAATCTGCATAAGCACAACAAATCCAAGAGCAGAAGACAAAAAAGATGCACATGAGAATAGACTGAATCAGTGAGTGGGTGTGATGGGAGTAAATGGGTATGAAACAAGACCTGATGTGATATATGTAATGTACTACAAATATTAGTAAGTCAAGTTCTGCCTCTAAAGGACTCAACCTTTAGAGGCAGGCAGAGAGGGTACAGTAATTGTGGATGGGGAAAGTGAAGAGAGAGAGAGATTGTTGGCCAGTTTAGGGCCAATAATCTGGGTGGTTCAGCTCCTCTTTGCAGCTGACGGATACAGATGCCTCCGTGCTTGATTTGACTTGACAGCAATGGGCTGAGCCTGGACCAGTGCACTCTCCCTCTAACTCCCAGAGCTGCCTGCCACCACAACGTTCTACTGCTCCATCCCATGATGTCACACAGGAGACACTAATGCCAGTCTCACTCTCATCTACCCCAGGCTAAGAGCATCTCATCCCCTCGATGAGTGGAGGCTTCCTCCCTCTTGTTCACAACACTGTCATTCCTCAAGATCAAAATGATTCTATCCACCCAACTCCATTGTTCAGACTGTTACAGACCAATTTGACTCATGAATGCAGCACCATCAAATTCCTATCAAACAGGTGGATTTACTCAACGGGCAATACCAGTGAGATAAAAACGAAATCATGTTCTAGGGGTGAAAAGAAAGAGAGATCAAGAGAGCGAAAGAGAGAGTGAAAGAGAAAGAGAGAGGTCTCTGTGATGACTTGGACAGGTGACTTTGCTAAGAGGCACTGAGGCATGATGCAGCTGCAGTGTTTCCCCTGCTGATGGACTAGACTAGATTGAGTGGATAGAATGGTTCTGGACCAGCCTGTCATGTTTCCTGTTCCCTGCTCTCCCTGACAACCTCCCTGGCATCTTGAGACAGAGGGTGTGCCCTGCCAAGGTGTGTTTGCCAGCCTCATGTCTGCCAGCCTGCCAATAGGAGTCTCAGTGCAGCACGTCACCTGAGACCACTCTAAGGACCCATCAGCAAGTACCATATCTAGAACTAGCACATGAATATGTATTATTCTCCTCTCTCCCTGGTTTGCTTTCATTATCTCCTCTCTCAGCAGAACTCTAAGAACCTATAGTAGCAGGGTAAAAATACTGTTCCTGTGCTTAACAGTCGGTGAATGCTTACATTTGTTAATAGTATTCTAATGTTGAATACAGAAGGCTCAACATTGGTGTTATTGCATGGTTAAACATGCAGAGAAATAGGCAAAAATATGCAGTATACAATCCAGCATATATGCAAGCATTATCTACAGGGCGCTTTGGTGTGTGTGTGTGTGTGTGTGTGTGTGTGTGTGTGTGTGTGTGTGTGTGTGTGTGTGTGTATGTGTGTGTGTGTGTGTGTGTGTGTGTGTGTGTGTGTGTGTGTGTGTGTGTGTGTGTGTGTGTGTGTGTGTGTGTGTGTGTGAGAGAGAGAGAGAGAGAGAGAGAGGGACAAAAGGAGTGTCTGGTGTGTGTAACGTCTGCTTCCAACTCACACCCGCAGACACCTAGATCCCCTGAATGCAGCTCACTCTCCGGATCCTAATCACCAGAATTCTAATCACCTGCTCACACACCTGTATGTCATTTTCACACACTATTTAGTTCTGTTCTTTGCACCCCCTCACTGTGAGGTATTGTTTGTTTTGTGACACGTCTTTCGGAGCTGGGGTTGCACAGGGGGTTCCCTATGATTTACTCCTCCCATGTATGATCATTTTTGCCTGCCTCACGACGCCTATTCCCTGCCTGTACTTTAGCCTATTGGATTTCCTGTTATCTACCTATTGCCTGATCTCTTGGACTACATTACTAGCCTTTCCCTGCCTGTACTGTTGCCTAATTGGACCCCCTGTGCATGACCTTCTGCCTGCCCCTGGACACAGCTACCTGCCTCTTCCTGTGGTCCTTTGCAATAAACACCTGCTGCGCTCTGCGCTTGAAACCAGCTCTCTGTCTCCCCTTGTGTTCATTAGTGTGTGAGTGAGTCCGTCATTAAAATCAAATTGTTTCTGCAATCATAATGAGGTCTTTGCAGATGTTAACTCCGTTACCGTATGGTAAATTATCGCCTTTAGCCTCCAAGACAAAGAATCCTCATCTAGTACCTGATGTGGGATAGAGAGTAGATGATAGACAGACTCAGGCTATTTCAGCCACACCCGTTGCTGACAGAGCTCAGTAACTTTCAACGTGGTACCGTTCGAACAAGTCAGTTCATCAAATGTCTGCCCTGCTAGAGCGCTGTTATTGTGGAGTGGAAATGACTAGGAGCAACAACGGCTCAGCCGCAAAGTGGTAGACCACACAAGCTCACAGAACGGGACCTGCGAGTGCTGAAGCTCGTAGCGTGTAAAAATAGTCTGTCCTCGGTTGCAACACTCTACTGAGTTCCAAACTGCCTCTTGAAGCAACGTCAGCACAAAAAATGTTATTCGGGAGCTTCATGAAATGGGTTTCCATGGCCGAACAGCTGCACACAAGGCTAAGATCACCATACGCAATGCCAAGCGTCAGCTGGAGTGGTGTGAAGCTCGCCAAAGTGGAAACGTGCTCTCTGGAGTGATGAATCACGCTTCACCATCTGGCATCCGATGTACTAATCTGGGTTTGGCGTATGTCAGGAGAACGCTACCTGCCCAAATGCATAGTGCCAACTGTAAAGCTTGGTGGAGGAGGAATAATGGTCTGGGGCTGTTTTTCATGGTTCAGGCTGGGCCCCTTAGTTCCAGTGAAGGGAAATCTTAACGCTACAGCATACAATGACATTCTAGATGATTATGTGCTCACAACTTTCTGGCAACAGTTTGGGGAAGGCCTTTTCCTGTTTCAGCATGACAATGCCCCCGTGCACAAAGCGAGATCCATACAGAAATGGTTTGTTGAGATCAGTGTGGAAGAACTTGACTGGCCTGCACAGAGCCTTGACCTCAACCCCATCGAACACCTTTGGGATGAATTGGAACGCCGACTGTCAGGCCTAATCGCTTGGCATGTAGTGTATACTACCAGTAATCCTCTAGTGTGTACAGTTTCAGAATGAACTGAAAAGCAACACAGGGACAGTATATTTGAACAACTATCCTAATATCTCAATTTCCACACTTCTTAACCCACAAGCATGAGGCCTACGCGTCAAATGTTATGATAGCAAAGGCTGTAATTCTAGCTCAGCATATTCAACCCATTGGCCTATGCTTTGCCAGGGTTTAAGGTGTTTGTTTCAGGAACACCATATCAACACCACTACAGTATTGCATCTACTGCCCCACTTGCGCAGTTTTTGAATGGAGTTGAAACCTACACTGGTTAAATTGTAGAACCTAATCTGGTTAAATTGTAGAACTGGTTAAAAAAAACTGAAAATATCAGGTTTTTATTTGATTAAAGTGTACTTTGAATTAGGTAATAAAAATGAAGGAGAAAAAAAAATGACAAGTCAATGCATTCGTTAACAGTAGACCAATAATCACAGTCATTGATACAGAAATGAAAACTAATGATTGGCAAAGAGATTAAATTCAAATGAAAAAATAAAACCAAATCACGATCATACATTTGATTTCAGGCCACACTTCTCCTGTCCTTAGTATAAACCAGGTAAAGTCAATAACAACTCAGTGTGTAGAAACCAGGGCAGGACCAATAGCCTTGTACTGTACTGCACTACCTTCTACCTTCTATGATTATAAATATAATTATTAACCCCAGTCAATCCAAGAGAGGAAGGCAGCTCATGGCCAACTACACTGATACTGATGGTTTTAATGGGCCTGGAGGAGTCTATACAGATGTGCTGCTATTGAAGAGAGAGAGGCACAGACTGTCAGAAATCAGCTCTCTACTCGGTCCTCACCTTAGATTAGCCTTTCAAATGGGCAGTTTTTTATTTTCCTTTTTACGTTAAATTCAAAAGCAAACCTTATAACCTGAAGGAAAAGAGCAATGACAAACACAGTCAAATAAATTAAAGAATTATAATAGCAATGGGGAAAAAATGACATTGTGATTTGGTCCTGCAGTAATACTAATAGAAATGGAGGGAAATAACGGTCCAGAAGCTTTGAACGCTCCCTGCTAAAAAAACAGGGTTGTGTCTGACAGACTAGAGTCACAAGAAGCCCTGGGCTGTGGAAATATCTCTGACCAATTGGCAGGCAGAGGCCTCTGGCTGCTGTTTCATCCGCTATCTTAATTCTATTCTCTAAAATGTGTAGGAAATGTACTGCTTCATTTAATATTTGACACAAAAGAGCAGTTGGCTGCACCTGTCTTTTTCTCTCTCTCCTTTCCACGCAGCATCTCTATCCTCTCTCTCAGGTCTGAGATTTAAAGCCTATGAGAAATGTAAAGCATTATGTGTGTGTGTGTGTGTGTGTGTGTGTGTGTGTGTGTGTGTGTGTGTGTGTGTGTGTGTGTGTGTGTGTGTGTGTGTGTGTGTGTGTGTGTGTGTGTGTCTGTGTGCGCATGGGGTGCGTCTCTGACACCTTACCTTCACAGTGCTTGCCATCCCCCTTGTAGCCCGACTTGCAGATGCATTTGTATGACTTGAGTGTATTCTGGCAGATGGCATCGGTGCTGCAGTTGTCAATTTGCTCTGCACACTCATCCACATCTGACAGACAGGGAGAGATGGAGGGAACAGTGAGGTCTAAGGACAATAACAACTAACAATGTTTACTACCCCCAGGTGGCTAATGTACAGTAGGGGAGGAGGGTCAATCATCCATCTGACAAGATATTCACCATATAGGATGTTCACTGTGGATACACAACCTCTGTAAAATACCTGGTCAGACAGACAGACCACCACAAGAATACAAGCAGTCACACTTGATAAAGACAAAACAACTCAGTTCAGTAAACCCTGCTACACTGTGGTATGTTTGACAGCTTAATAGTTCTCCGAAACCATGGTACAAATAAACAGCTCATTCAGGCGTTTTTGAAGAACCGATTGCTTCATAACAATAAATAAGTAGTTGAGCAATTATTATAATGCGTAAATAAACAGTCTATCATTGATTGACCTGTGATGAACCTCTGTTTGACTGGCTGCTGACTTGGACAATCTGTACCTCTGATACATGGGTCAGGAAATTGAGTAAGAAGCCAATGCTTTCATTGGGAAGATAGGATAGATAGCCCTCTGCCATGGTAATGGACCAGAGTTAGAGGGAACAGTTAAGTCTATAAATATATAATCAGGCATGTGATCAGGAAATAATATAAACTCAGGACAAATAGGATATTCGTTTGAGATCACTTTAAATACTTTATGAATAGAGGAGGATGTACAAATCCCAACACTTGATCATATATTGTCATAAAAGATCACGCACAAATTATGGGTTTAATTAAAAGAGGTAACTGGGGAGTGAAGTGGGGCGGAGTTGGCTCTATGGTGCCCTCCTTCCTAATCCCACCTGATCCCGGTTAGAGAGCCCAGGTGTTTGGGATTACCCCCCCCCCCCCGTTCACAGGGTGGAAAAGCTTAACAAAGTTTACACAGCTTCCAATATCGACCCTTATCACAAATCTTCTCTCTGCTGGGGCCCGAGGACTGATCCCAGGGGAACACTGGCTGAAATCTGAGCCCCGTTAGCTTAGCATCTACCCTGGGAGCCATAGACCTCAGTTCCATTGGCATGACCACAGAGGGCAATGACATTAGAAAACACATGCTGTTCTCCTCAGGGACAGAAACAGGCTGGATCTTTTCTACTCACTGATCATCCTTAAAGATGAACAGGACGACCACCATTTGGAAAGGTTCTGTGATAGTCAAGCAACATTCCACATAAAAACAGATTAATCTTTTAGCCAGGTGTAAGGATTCTAAGGCTCTATGGTGATTCATATTAATTAACAACAAAAACTAAAAAATCTCACATTTCCACTTTACATTAATGCTCCTATCCGGGTCATCAATTCAACTCTAGATCATTAACTGTCTGGAGAAGGTGCACTTGGTTTTACTGCTAAATAATGCTTTGTTTTTATTAACTCATTGTTCTAAACATATATATTGTTACATCTCAGACAAGATGCAATAGAACACTTTTCACAACAAGAAAAACTGTGGTATAATTTCTGCGTTCAAAAATCAACCATTTAGGATTTGAGGCAACACACCTTGGAATTAATTAATATGCTGTATGAAAAGAGTGTCAGGCTATCTGTCAAAATATATCTTAATTGTGCATGCAGTCAGGCTTTAAAATGATTCAGATGTAAGACTATTAGTGTAGCTCCAAGATGTGAATCTTTTTTTGAAGTATCATGCTTGATATGCAACTCTGAGCTGTTGACAATATAATGTCCTGTATTACATAAACCACGAGTGAACTGTACGTATTTCCTAACAGACATACTAAATCAATAAAAAACTTCAAACAGACTTCATAAACCCATTATAAGGTCAATATAGATGCTTCAGAAATCATGTATTAGCTAATACAGTGCAGTTCTATTATGATCTATATGACCTGACTGTTCTCAACTTTCTATTTCTTCTGGTATCACCAATCTTGCAGAGATCAACCTCCTCAATCAGCAAACCTCCTGTATCAGCAGACCCAACCATCAGGAGCAACCACTTCACTCAAAACGCACAAGAGTGTGTGGGAAACTAATTTCTAAGCAAAGCCTACACAAACTAATCTGTTGTCTAGACTGGCTGAAGCTAAACTCAACATTTCAACCAGCTCTGCCATACAGATAATATATTTCCACAAATCTGGACAACATTCAATTACATTGAACCTCCCTCCCCTTCACACTTAAGAACAGAGCAGAGCCAAGCTCAGTGTTTGCTGTGCAAGGCCAAGGCTCTCCAACCTCAACATTTGTTCAATGCTCATAATATTATTCTACAATTAGATAGCATTGTACAGGAATGAGCTTCCAGTTTGATCCACCTCTATAACGGATACATTTCTGACTACCATGGAACAAGCACAACTCTGCTAGTGCTGTGTTCTTGAAGGCGACAGCAATTTGTGTCCCCCTAATTAGCTAAACGAGAGTGAGGGAAGTGGGTAATTATGCCAACACTTTGTGAGCTCATGAGCTGTCAGGTTAGATCAGGGAACAGAGTAATATATATGTTTTTATTCTACTTGAGTTCATATCTTGTTTACAGAAACGGTCATTTTTTTTAATGACTCACAAATAATGGCAGTTAGTTAGTCACTCAAACTCCAGGAGTAATTCAATAAAGTGGCACTTTGAGCAAAAATAGAATCCTAGCCATAAAAAAAAGAAAAGAACATGTCAGATACATGTTAGTAATTTAGCAGACGCTGTTATCCAGTGATTTACAATTAGTGCATTCATCTTAAGATTGCCAAATGAGACAACAACACATCACAATAGTATCAAGTGCATTTTCCCTCAACAAAGTATTTATCAGCAAAGTCAGTGTTAGTGGGAAAGAGAAGTGCCTTTTTTTTCATTTTTCAGGGGGAGGGGGTTCAGGTAGGGTTTCAGACTTTTTTGAAAGATGAGCAAGGACTCGGGCAGGTGCAGGTGCTCTGGTTGGAAAGTAGGGTTTGAGCATAGCTTGAAGGTAAAGAGGGGTAGTTCTCCTGGCTGCTCCGTAGGAAAGCACAAGGGTCTTGAAAGTGATGCAAACCTCGACCGAATGTCAGTGGAGTGTGCGGAGGTGCAGGGTGACATGGGAGAACAAGGTTGAACACCAGGCGGGCTGCGGCCAACAGAGAGTTGCAGTAGCCTAGACGGGAGATTTCAAGTGCCTGGATTAGGACCTGTGCCACTTCCTGTCTCAGTAAAGGTTGTACTCTACGGATGTTTTAGAGCATGAACTTGCAGGATCGAGTCACTGCTTTGATGTTTGCAGAGAATGACAGAGTGTTGTCCAGGGTCCCGCCAAGGTTCTTTGCACTCAGGTAGGGGCACACCGTGGAGTTGTCAACCGTGATGGAGAGGTCTTGGAGCAGGCGGGCCATTCCCAGGAGGAAGAGCAGCTCAGTTTTGTTGAGGTTGAGCTTGAGGTGGTGGGCCGACATCCAAGCTGAGATGTCTGCCAGGCACACAGAGATGCGTGTCGCCACCTAGGTGTCAGAAGGGCGGAAGGAGAAAAGTAGTTGAGTGTCATCTGCATAGCAATGATAGGAGAGACCATGTGAGGATATGACAGAGCCGAGTGACTTGGTGTAAAGAGAAAACAGGAGAGGGCCTAGATCCGAGCCCTGGGGGACACCAGTAGTGAGAGCACGCGGTGCAGACACAGATCCTCTCCACGCCACCTGGTAGGAGCAACCTGCCAGGTAGGATGCAATCCAGAAGATAGGATGCGTTCTTAATTTTACCTGTCACATTATTATGAAGCTTATGGTAGTGCCCAGTCACCTGTCACGTGGTGTTTGTTTAAAAGCACATAGCGACGAGAGACTTCAGCCTTGTTGTGCAGCATGCGCCAGATGATCTAGTTACAGTATGGAATTCACAACTAAATGTTTGCCAGCTAGATATCTTATAACTATTAAGTTAACTGTCTAAAATGTGCTAAATGCTCTGCAGTTGTGCATTTGCTTTGTTAATTTAGTAGCTAGTTAGCTATCTTCCAAAATCAAGCATTCGCTCGCTTTTTTAACAGCAGAGAATCCACTCCTGGATCAAGAGTCTAGCTGGCTAATATTTGTTTTGTGTGAGTAGCATTTTTGAGTTACTTGTATACATGTATAGTTTAAGTCAGAAACTATACAAAATGTTTGCAATAAGACTGTTAGCATTTAGTTAACATTCTCTATGGGATTTTACATGTACTTGTTAGCATTGCTAACCTTCGGATTAGAGAGTATCGGTGGGGTTTGAAAACAGCGCCCCTTGTGTTCAGTATTACGGAATATCCCACTATGGCACAGGGTCGGTATGAAGGTATGATAATCTGAATACTGCCCAAACCTAGTAGGGAGGAGGATCTGACATTTCACAGTGTTGAAGGCAGGGTATAGATCTAGAAGGATGAGAACAGAGGAGAGAGAGTCAGCTTTGGCAGACCAGAGAGCCTCTGAGACAAAGGAGAGCAGTCTCAATTGAGGAGGGGAGCGACTCTGACCATCTTGAAGTCAGATGGGACGCAGCCAGTGGTCAGGGCTGAGTTGATAAGGGAAGTGAGGAATGGGAGAAGGTCTCCAGAGATGGTGTGGAGAAGTGAGGCAGGGATGGGGTCAAGAGGGTAGTTGTTGCGCGGCCGGACATGACTAGTTGCAGGATTTCATCTGGAGAGGGGAGAAAGAGGTCAAGGCGTAGGGTAGTTCTGTGTGAGGGACCAGTGGACCCTGTAGGCTGAGTGAATGAGAAGTTGGTTGTTTAAATAAAAATGCAACCACCTAGGGAATTGGGTGCATTCCCTTCAACACATGCACAACAAAAGCTGAAAGAAGTTATTAGAAATCCAAAAGGCCTTTTTCCCTGTGAAAATAAACATGTCAGAATCAATAGGTCCTACGGTTCAGTCCCGAGGACAACCCTCTGAACACTTCAGAAACAAATTTGCCGAATGCATTCAGTAACGCTGCCCTCCAAATTGACTCATGCTACAGATGAAAAGCTTTGCTTTTTCAGGCCGTCTGTGTATGTAGATTTTTTTCTTCGATGCTGATGTATCAAAGTTGTTGGGAACAAGTTAAGGCAGCAGATGTTGAAGTCAGTGATTTGAGACTAGGATGAATAAACAAAGTCAAAACAACCAAAGGAAAGAACAAAAAAAATGTGAATTGGGAAATGGTCAGCTGTTTACCCAATTCCCTCATGAAAATAAATGTGTGAAATGTTGTATTGTTGCTGTAGTTTTGTTTTCATGTAGAAATTCAGTTTTAAGTTTAGAAGTCCAGAAATACATACTTTATGTAAGTAAGTTGACCTTTCTGCTCAAAGCTTGAACCTACGGTTGGATCCCTAGGAAGACACGTAGGCCAATGCACTTTCTCTGAGTAGAATCCCTGTAATGAGGCACATCATTCAAAGTCTAGTCTCTTCCCTTCATAGCTGGGCCGGGGTAGCTGGGTGCTCTTAATACCGCATGAAGTGAAAAAGAGAGCATGTCATGCACTAAGCCCTGGTTTAACAACCCAAATCCAGGAAAGCTGCTGTGTCTCCAGGCTTTTCTTATCGTCAGCCTGTAAATCAGTCACTGTGACTACACATGCTCTAGTCTTGACTGAACAACATTTCTCCTAGACTAGAGAGCAGAAGGGGAGATAGCTAATTGATTGAATCAAGTTGATTATTGCCTTGGTTTAACAAAGATCTTCGGACAAATGTGGTTCCATCCTCAGCATCATAGTACTCAGACATAGAGTAAGTCAAGGAGTTTGTTCTGATATTTCGAGAAGAACAACCATACAACTCTCTGAGTCCGCCGATGTGCAGCCACGTCCAATACACTCCCCCCATGTAAGCCAGAGAGAGCTTCTAGGCCAGGGCTGTGGAGGTGAGATGTTGTCAGAGGTGCTTTCCCACTCTGATTAATGGGCAGGTCCAGGGATAAGAGGTGTATTTAGCTGGGCCGTTCGGCTAAAAGGAAAGGGGTGTGTGAGTGGGAACAGGGCTGAGGGTAGAGGTGATAGAGTGTGTGGGAAATTTGCCAAACTCAAGGTGTACAGTTAAAACACAGGGTAATGTTTACTTTGTGTGTTGAGACCCTGACTGTATGCTCGAGCAACAAGGACCGCCCCTGCCCTGTCCAGGGCCAACCCCCTTCCTCCTCCTACCACAGAAATAGACTGAATAATGCTGGGACACCCTATAGGGTAGACCCTTGGCAGAACAGAACGGCAGGCTAGGACTAATGTAACGACTGTCTTCGGGTGAAAGAGAGGAGGACCAAAATGCAGCGTGATGATAATCCATATTTTAATGGGATACTTAAACAACGAACAAAACAATAAACCAACAAATATCAACAAAGATGAAACAGTCCCGTAACGTGACCACTAACACATAGGAACACTGGTAACAGGAACAATCACCCACAAAATACCCAAAGAATATGGCTGCCTAAATATGGTTCCCAATCAGAGATAACGATAGACAGCTGCCTCTAATTGAGAACCAATCTAGGCAACCATAGACTTAAAAAAAACAGATAGGACACACCCCCATAAACATACAAAACCCCTAGACAAGACAAAAACACATACAGTAATAATAGAAACAATAAACAGGATGGCCAGTCCATCATCACTCTTAAATCGTTTTTTAATAATACCAATGGCAGTACTGATGGGGCTTGCGACTCAACACCATCTGTACATCAACACACCTTCTGATCTGCACACCTGATCTGCCCCGACTAGGTCAGGAGACCGGTGGTCTAAAAAAGGGTTTGATGAAATGCAGACGTCAACATTAGTGCACTTTTTTTAATCCTCCCCCGCCCCCACCCAAATCCTCCCCCGCCCCCGCCCCTGCCCCCGCCCAAATCCCCTCCAGCTCATGAAGGGATGCACTGTTTGACGTCCGGGCAAAGCTTTTAAAAGCTGTGAATAAAAATATAAACTGTAAAAATATATGGGCTGTTTCACCCATCCTTCACACACTCTAAATGTTTAGGAATCATGACCACTGACTTGATCGTAATCTTCTAAAAACAATGGCACCAACTTCAAACCTCTTCCCAGCTGGGTCCACCAACCATGCAGCGAAAGAGTCTACTGTAGATGGGTCTCACCGTACGGTAATAAGAAAAAGCAACAAAACGGAACACGATAGAAGAAAACAAACTGTTAAGAGTGTACTGTAAATAAGAGCTGTAGCAGCACTGTAAATTGATTATCCTGGTCTAATTTGAAACAGCACGGCAGGTGTTCATATCTAGCCAGGAGTAGCTACCATTCTACTGACACTAAATGAGACTGGGTAGGAAGCTCACAGGGTAGAATGTTGACACGCCATTGGGGTCAACATTCTACCCTGTTGTGAGACGTTGTGAGGTGTTGGGCAGCTCAAGCTCATGTTATACTAGAACAGTATAGCTCTTTGGCTCATAAGACCTGGGAGTGCATTAATGTGTGCCTTTCTCTACCAGAAAACAAAGAAGAACAAAGTTCTCTCTACCGGAGAACAAAGATCACTGGGCACAGACGTCTATTCCATGTTGATTCAACGTCATTTAATTGAAATGAAACAATGTTGATTCAACCAGTGTGCCCAGTGGGAATGTCCTTGCTCACCATCTGTTGCTTGGAGACCATCGTGCCTGGAGATGCTTTGAGTGAACATTCTATTTTTACAGCCTTGAATGAGCAGCTACCCTACAGCTACCCTACAACTTCAGCTCAACCTTTCTGAATGGCGATCAATGCTCTGTGGCTTTCATGGGCTACATCCGGTGTTTGGGGTGCCATGCTGTGCTGTGTCCATATAATTAGGATGAATGGCTGTGACGTGTGGCCACACTTGACTCATAGACCCTCCTATACCATGGAAAAATCTATTACAGTAATGAAGGACGCCACTATATATACCTTATAGTACTGTTATATACCTTAAACTAAATACCTTATAGTGCTGTTATATACATTATAGTGCTGTTATATAACTTATACCATATATCTTATATTTTACCTATATACAGATCATCCAGAAAGTATTCTGACCCCTTCCCTTTTTCCACATTTTTGTTACGTTACAGCCTTATTATAAAATGGATTAAATAAATAAAAAATCCTCATCCATCTACACACAATACCCCATAATGAAAAAGCAAAAACAGGTTTTTAGAAATGTTTGGAAATGTATTAAAGTTAAACAACAGAAATACCTTATTTACATGAGTAATCAGACCCTTTGTTATGAGACTCAAAATGTATTTCAGGTGCATCCTGTTTCCATTGATCATCCTTGAGATGTTTCTACAACTTGATTGGAGTCCACCTGTGGTAAATTCAATTGATTGGACATGATTTGGGAAGGCACACACCTGTCGAAATAAGGTCTCAGTTGACAGTGCATGTCAGAGCAAAAACCAAGCCATGAGGTCGAAGGAATGTCCTTAGAACACAGTGGCCTCTATCAGTCTTAGATGGAAGAAGTTTGGAACCATCAAGACTGTTCCTAGAGCTGGCCACCCAGCCAAACTGAGCATTCGTGAGGAGAAGGGCCTTTGTCAGGGAGGTGACCAAGGACCCAATGGTCACTTTGACAGAGTTCCTCTGTGGAGATGGGAGAACCTTCCAGAAGGACAACGGTCTCTGCGACACTCCACCAATCAGGCCTTTATGGTAGTGGCCAGACGGAAGCCAATTCTCAGTAAAAGGCACATGGCAGCCCGCTTAGAATCTCAGACCATGAGAAACAAGATTCTCTGGTTTGATGAATCCAAGATTGAACTTTTTGGCCTGAATGCCAAGTGTCAAGTGTCTGGAGGAAACCTGGCAACATACCTACGGTGAAGCATGGTGATGGCAGCATCATGCTGAGGGGATGTTTTTCAGCGGCAGGGACTGGGAGACTAGTCGGGATCAAGGGAAAGATGAATGGAGCAAAGTACAGAAAGATGCTTGATGAAAACCTACTCTGGAGCGCTCAGGATCTCAGACTGGGGTTCACCTTCCAACAGGACAACAACCCTAAGCACACAGCCAAGACAATGCAGGAGTGGCTTCGGGACATGTCTCTGAATATCCTTGAGTAGACCAGCCAGAGCCCAGACTTGAACCTGATCTAACATCTCCGGAGAGACCTGAAAATAGCTGTGCAGCGATGCTCCCCATCCAACCTGACAGAGCTTGAGAGGATCTGCAGAGCAGAATAGGAGAAACTCTCCAAATACAAGTGTACCCAAGAAGACTCAAGGCTGCCAAAGGTGCTTCAACAAAGTACTTAGTAAAAGGCCAGAATATTTACGTAAATGAAATATTTCCGTTTTTTTTTTACATATACTGTACATAAAACTGTTTTTGCTTTGTTATTATGGGGATTGTGCGTAAATTGTTTAGAGTATGGGCCTGAGTCATACCTGTCAATGCAACAGAATCCTACTCTGATGCCTTCTGCCTACAACAAAATCTCTTGAAAAGTCTCTTGACTGGGAATACATATATGCATCAGTTGGTCACAGATACCTTAAAAAAAAGTAGGGGCATGCATCAGAAAACTAGTCAGTATCTGGTGTGACCACCATTTCCCTCAGGCAAACATCTTCTTCGCATAGAGTTGATCAGGCTGTTGATTGTGGACTGTGGAATGTTGTCCCACTCCTCTTCAATGGCTGTGCAAAGTTGCTGGATATTGGCAGGAACTGGAACACGCTATCGTACACATCGATCCAGAGCATCCCAAACATGCTCAATGGGTGACATGTCTGGTAAGAATGCTGGCTATGGAAGAACTGTGTCATTTTCAGCTTCCAGGAATTGTGTGCAGATCCTTGCGACATGGGGCCGTGCATTATCATGCTGAAACATGAGGTGATGGTGGCTGATGAATGGCATGACAATGGGTCTCAGGATCTCATCATGGTATCTCTGTGCATTCAAATTGCCATCGATAAAATGCAATTGTGTTCGTTGTCCGTAGCTTATCTCTGCCCATACAATAAACCCACCGCCACCATGGGGCACTCTGTTCACAACGTTGACATCAGTAAACCGTTCGCCACACGACGCCATACAAGTTGTCTGCCATCTGCCCGGTACAGTTGAAATCGGGATTCTTCCGTGAAGAGCATTTTCCCGTTGAAGTCGGTTATGACGCTGAACTGCTGTCAGGTCAAGACCCTGGTAAGGACGACAAGCACGCAGAGACGGTTTTTGACAGTTTGTGCAGAAATTCCTCGGTTGTGCAAACCCTCAGTTTCATCAGCTGTCCGGGTGGCTGGTCTCAGATGATCGCTCAGGTGAAGATGTAGAGGTCCTGGGCTGGCGTGGTTACACGTGGTCTGCGGTTGTAAGGCCAGTTGGATGTACTTCCAAATTCTCTAAAACGATGTTGGAGGCAGCTTATGGTAGAGAAATGAACATTCAATTATCTGTCAATAGCTCTGGTGGACATTCCTGCAGTCAACATGCCAATTGCACGCTCCTTCCACTTGAGACATCTGTGGCATTGTGTTGTGTGACAAAACTGCACATTTTAGAGTGGCCTTTTAATGTCCCCAGCACAAGTTGCACCTGTGTAATGATCATGGTGTTTAATCTGTTCCTTTATATGCCACACCTGTCAGGTGGATGGATTATTTTGGCAAAGGAGAAATGCTCAACAGGGATATAAACAAATATGTGCACAAGATTTGAGAGAAATAACCTTTTTGTGCATTTGGAAAATCTCTGGGATCGTTCATTTCAGCTCATGAAACATGGGATCAACATTAGAGAAAGGGAAGGGAAAGGGGGATACCTAGTCAGTTGTACAACTGAATGCCTTCAGCTGAACTGTGTCTGCTGCATTTAACCCAACCCCTCTGAATCAGAGAGGTGCTGGGGCTGCCTTAATTGACATCCATGTCTTCGGCGCCCGGAAAACAGTACATGTTGCATTTATATTTTTGTACCTTATAGTGCTGTTATATGCCTTACAGTGTTGTTATATACCTTATAGTGCTGTTATATACCTTATATAGAGAAAAAGTATTTGATACACTGCCAATTTTGCAGGTTTTCCTACTTACAAAGCATGTAGAGGTCTGTAATTTTTGTCATATGTACACTTCAACTGTGAGAGAAGGAATCTAAAACAAAAATCCAGAAAATCACATTGTATGATTTTTAAGTCATTCATTTGCATTGAATACCCATGGTATACGGTCTGATATACCAAGGCTTTCAGCCAATCAGCAATCAGGGCTTGAATCACCCAGTTTATAATGTGCCTTATAGTGCTGTTATATACCCTATAAATACCCTACATTAAACATCTCCAATCCAACATTTTATCTAGAATCGTTTCCTATTTCGCAACAAAGCATCCTTCACTCATGCTGCCAAACATACCCTCGTAAAACTGACTATCCTACAGATCCTTGACTTCGACGATGTCATTTACAAAATATCCTCCAACACTCCACTCAGCAAATTGGATGTAGTCTATCACAATGACATCCGTTTTGTCACCAAAGCCCCATATACTACCCACCCCTGCGACCTGTATGCTCTCATTGGCTGGCCCTCGCTACATATTCGTCGCCAAACCCACTGGCTCCAGGTCATCTGTAAGTCTTTGCTAGGTAAAGCTCCGCCTCACTGGTCACCATAGCAACACCCACCTGTAACACGCGCTCCAGCAGGTATATTTCACTGGTCATCCCCAAAGCCAACTCCTCCTTTGGCCGCCTTTCCTTCCAGTTCTCTGCTGCCAATGACTGGAACAAATTGCAAAAATCACTGAAGCTGGGGACTTTATACCGCCCTCTCTAACTTTAAGTGTCAGCTGTCAGAACAGCTTACAGATCATTGCACCTGTACACAGCCCATCTGTAAATAGCCCACCCAACTACCTCATTACCATATTTTTTTATTTGATTTTTTATCCTTTGCACCCCAGTATCTCTTCTTGCACATTAATCTTCTTTACATCTATCACTCCAGTCTAATTGCTATATTGTAATTATTTCGCCACTTTGTCCTATTTATTTCCTTACCTCCCTAATCTTACTACATTTGCACACACTGTACATAGATTTCTATATTGTGTTATTGACTGTACGTTTGTTTATCCCATGTGTAACTCTGTGTTGTTTCTGTCGCACTGCTTTGCTTTATCTTGGCCAGGTCGCAGTTGTAAATGAGAACTTGTTCTCAACTGGCCTACCTGGTTAAATATAAAAAATAAATGTACCTTATAGTACTGCTATATAACTTGCATTATATATCTAAATGTGATGTTATATACCTTATAGTATTGTTATACACCTTATATTGTTGTTATATACAGTACCAGTCAAACGTTTGGACACACCTACTCATTCAAGGGTTTTTCTTTGTTTTTTTAAACTATTTTCTACATTGTAGAATAATAGTGAAGACATTAAAACTGCGAAAAAACACATGGAATCATGTACTAACCAAAAATATACTTTAGATTTTAGATTATTCAAAGTAGCCTCCCTTTGCCTTGATGACAGCTTTGCACACTCTTGGCATTCTCTCAACGAGCTTCACCTAGAACACTTTCCAACAATCTTGAAGGAATTCCCACATATGCTGAGCACTTGTTGGCTGCTAATCCTTCACTCTGTGGTCCAACACATCCCAAACCATCTCAACTGGGTTGAGGTTGGGTGATTGTGGAGGACAGGTCATCTGATGCAGCACTCCATCACTCTCCTTCTTGATGAAATAGCTCTTACACAACCTGGAGGTGTGTTGGGTCATTGTCCTGTTGAAAATCAAATGATAGTCCAACTGAGCGCAACCAGATGGGATGGCATATCGCTGCAGACTGCTGTAGAAGCCATGCTGGTTAAGTATGCCTTGAATTCTAAATGAATCCCAGACAGTGTCACCAGCAAAGCACCCCCACACCATCACACCTCCTCCTCCATGCTTCATGGTGTGAACCACACATGCAGAGATCATCCGCTCACCTACTCTGCGTCTCACAAAGACACGGTGGTTGGAACTAAAAATCTAAAATGTTGACTAATCAGACCAAAGATTTCCACCAGTGTAATGTCCATTGCTCGTGTTTCTTGGCCCAAGCAAGTCTCTTATTCTTATTGGTGTCCTTTACTAGTTGTTTCTTTGCAGCAATTCGACCATGAAGGCCTGATTCACGCAGTCTCTTCTGAACAGTTGATGTTGAGATGTGTCTGTTACTTGAACTCTGTAAAGGATTTACTTGGGCTGCAATATCTAAGGCTGGTAACTCAAATGAACATATCCTCTGCAGCAGAGGTAACCCTGGGTCTTCCGTTCCTGTGGCGTTCCTCACGAGAGCGTTTCATCATAGCGTTTGATGCTTTTTGCGACTGCACTTGAAGAAACGTACAAAATTCTTACATTTTTCATATGGACTGACCTTCATGTCTTAAAGCAATGATGGACTGTCGTTTCTCTTTGCTTATTTGAGCTATTCTTGCCCTAATATGGGCTTGTTTTTTTTTACCAAATAGGGCTATCTTCTGTATACCACCCCTACCTTGTCACAACACAACTGATTGGCTCAAACATATTAAGAAGGAAAGACATTCCACAAATTAACGTTTAACAAGGTACACCTGTTAATTGAAATGCATTCTAGGTGACTATCTCATGGAGAATGTCAAGAGTGTGAAAAGCTGTCATCAAGGCAAAGAGTGGCTACTTTAAAGAATCTCAAATATAAAATATATTTGGATTTGTTTAACACTTTTTTGGTTACTACATGATTCCAAATGTGTTATTTCATAGCTTTGATGTGTTCCCGATTATTCTACAATGTAGGAAAAAGTAAAAAATTAAGAAAAACCCTTGAATGAGTAGGTGTGTCCAAACTTTTGAGTGGTACTGTATGTCACGCCCTGATCTGTTTCACTTGTCTTTGTGCTTGTCTCCAACCCCCTCCAAGTGTCGCCCATCTTCCCCATTATCCCCTGTGTATTCATACCTGTGTTCTCTGTTGGTTTGTTGTCAGTTTGTTTTGTTTGTAGAACCTACCTGCGTTTTCCCCCTTGCTCCTGTCTTGTCTAAGTTCCTGTCTTCTAGTTTTCCCGGTGTTGTCCCTGCTTGCCATCCTGTACCTTTTCCCCACTACTCTGGATTACCGACTTCTGCCTGCACTGACCCTGAGCCTGCCTGCCTGCCGTCCTGTACCTTTGCCCCTGTAAACATTGTTACTTCGACAGTCTGCATCTGGGTCTTACCTTAAATGTGATAGTATGCCGTGACTGTACTTTCAATAATCTGATGACTGTTATTTATCTAATCAACTAACTATGTTAAATTGTTACCCTTTTTTAAATTAATCATGCAACAATTAACTCATTCGAATTTGGGGTACTACGAGAACGGTTGTTTAAAGAGTTACCATCTCCCGAAATAAACTCTAAAGGTCTTTACCTATCACATCCATAAACAGTCAATTTATTAATCCTAACCTCGTATCATATCATCATTCTGAACAGTCGTAACCTTGCATCAGCAAAATCCAGAGCCTTACTTATGATTCAATACTACACAAATTGGTTTAATTAATTATTTACTAGCTAACTAAATGGTAACACAGAATTAACATGTTTCTCTCCTAACCGGGCCTTCTTGGAAAGGGGTTTGTTGGGCCTTTTCACGGCACGCTTGTAAGGCTCTGATTGTCCAAAGGGGTCCCCACCCGTCTTCTACTGTTTTCCTCTACAGACATCTGGGATCTGGTGACTTGCTGTGTAGTCCTGAACAGAACTACAGTGTATTCTACTTCCATTTGCTCTGGAAGATGCTTCTTTGAAGATAGTCTAGCCAGCCGTGTCGATGGTTCTCAGTGGGAGAGTAGCATACTATGGTGATTTGAGAAGGGTGGTAGAATGATCCCACTAAAATTTGCTTTTCTTGATACTTTACTTAGGATAGCTAATCAACTGTACCAGTGATTGTCCGGGAGGTGACTTTATCGTCTCTACCTCGTGTTGAGATTTCAGAGTTCAAACCACTTTAAACGTGAGCTGCAGCTCAATGTCTCTCTGGTCTGATATGTTAATTATTAACCCATCATTTTAAACAGTTTGTTAGAAAGGGAGGCTCCGTCAGGCTGACACGCTCTCTGACCTCACTCAGGGGCGTGGTTTGTCACTGTGCAAAGTTATGTAAAACTATGATCTCTTATGGCACAATGCATCGGATGGACACTTCACACTTTTCAAGTTACAGTATTTCCTTTATAACATTTTTTTTTACATAACAAAATAACACATAATATGACATTAGTGTTCAAACGAAGACACATTCCTCTGGTGAACATTGGAGAGGGAGAGAGCTGAATGTTCTGTCCTTGATTACAACAGGGAGTGAACTGTCAACCCCCACCAGTTCCCTTCTCCCCCTCTGTGGGTGAGAGCGGGTTTGGTTGAACCTATTTATTGCAAAGCTGATCTGACCTACTTGGATCCTCACAGGACAGTCATGACACATACCTTATACTGTATAGCTTATATTGCTGTTATACACCTCATAGTGCTGTTATATATCTTATAGTGCTGTTATATATCTTATAGTGCTGTAATTAAGCAATGAGGCCCGAGGGGGTGTGGCATATGGCCAATATACCAGGGCTAAGGGATGTTCTTATGCATAACACAACGCGGAGTGCCTGGACACAGCCCTTAGCCGTGGTATATTGGCCATATATCACAAACCCTTGAGGTGCCTTATTGTTATTATAAACTGGTTACCAAGGTAATTAGAGCAGTAAAAATACATGTTTTGTCATACCTGCGTTATACGGTCTGACATACCATATGCTGTCAGCCAATCAGCATTCAGGGCTCGAACCACCCAGTTTATAATAGACCTTATAGTGCTGTTATCTACCTTAAAATGTTGTTATACCTTATACTACATACCTTATAGTGTTGTTATATACCTTATAGTGCTGCTATATACCTTACAGTGTTGTTATTTAGCTTATACTATAGACCTTATAATGCAGCTATATACCTTATAGTGTTGTTATATACCTTACACTATATACCTTATAGTGAGTACTGTTGCAGTATATACCTTATATAGCTGTTATATACCTTATGGTGTTGTTATATACCTTATACTATATACTGTATATACTGTAACAGCACTCACTATAAGGTATATAGTATAAGATATATAGCAGCACTAGAAGGTATATAACAACACTATAACATATTTAACAGTAATATAAGGTATATACTGTAACATCACTCACTATACCTTATATTGCTGTTTTATACCTTATAGTGTTGTTATATACCTTATATTGCTGTTTTATACCTTATAGTGTTGTTATATACCTTATATTGCTGTTATATACCTTATAGTGTCGTTATATACCTTATATTGCTGTTTTATACCTTATAGTGTTGTTATATACCTTATGTTGCTGTTATATACCTTATATTGCTGTTTTATACCTTATAGTGTTGTTATATACCTTATATTGCTGTTATATACCTTATAGTGTCGTTATATACCTAATATTGCTGTTATATACCTTATGTTGCTGTTATATACCTTATATTGCTGTTATATACCTTATAGTGTTGTTATATACCTTATATTGTTGTTATATACCTTATAGTGTCGTTATGTACCTTATATTGTTGTTATATACCCAATAGTGTTGTTATATACCTTATAGCGCTGCTATGTACCCAATAGTGTTGTATTTTGCTGTTATATACCTATCTATACAGCCAGCGCTAACTGACATGACACTCTCCCCTGTGCACACAGCAATTAAATTCATTGGCGGCTGCTTTAGCAAGATATAGTACCAACTATAAAGAGGGCAACATAGCAATTACAGCAGAACTGTTAGTCTGATATTTTCTAGCTGCTTCCTGTCAAACTATGAAATATAAAGGGAATGGCTTTCTGTGTGCGAGTAGAGCATGGCAGTTCTAATCTGACATACACTGTGTGCACATGACATAGACTGACCAGGTGAATCCAGGTGAAAGCTATGATCCCTTATTGATGTCACTCGTTAAATCAACTTCAATCAGTGTAGATGAAGGTGAGGAGACGAGTTAAAGAAGGATTTTTAAGACTTAAGATAAATGAGACATGGATTGTGTATGTGTGCCATTCAGACAGTGAAAGGGCAAGACAAAATATTTAAGTGCCTTTCAATGGGGTAGTAGGTGCCAGGCGCACCGGTTTGAGTGTGTCAAGAACTGTAACGCTGCTGGGTTTTTCACGCTTAACAGTTTCCCATGTGTATAAAGAATGGTCCACATGGTCCACCCAAATGACATCCAGCCAACATGGGCCAGCATCCCTGTGGAACACTTTCAACACCTTGTAGTCCATGCCTGACAAATTGAAGCTGTTCTGAGGGCAAATGGGGGTGAAACTCAATATTAGGAAGGTATTCCTAATGTTTTGTACACTCAGTATATACAGCTCAAGGAGCTAATGCCAGATGAGTGAAATTCTATCAGGGCTGTCCCCGACTAAAGAAAATCTTGGTCGACCGAGAGTCATCCTGTTATTTCGATCAATTGATTGGTTGAAATATTGAAACTTATTTTTACACATAGAGGCAGTGTTTGAATAAAATCAACTACATATGCACTGAGCTTGTCTGATGCTTTAAGCACACTGCTTCATTAAATAATTAAGACACACAAATGACTCAAGAAAGAGCCCGATGGTCACACTGTGTTAAAAAAAATGACAGTGAGAGTCTGTGTGACTGGCGCATGTTGTCTTGCTCTCCTCCCTACTGCAGCGAAAAGGCACCAGAGCACAGCAAGTGTTTATTGCGCTGTCCGTGCTGGAGCTGCAACATTAGTTTCTTACTTGTTTCTGACTGAAAAGTTCTGCTTCTAAAATCCCTAATTTGTTAAGGAAAAACATTCCCTATTCCCTCATCCCTGCACTCTTTACATGAAACATGTAAGCATCGCATGCATGTAACCAATAGGGCCTGACCGATAGCCTATCATAATTACATCAATAAATTGCTTATAACAAACTCCGAACAGTAATGTCGACAGCAAAATGAATGCGGAAGACGTGAAAAAGAAACTCGAAATGGGCGAATGTTTGTTTACTGGTTGCTTGGGAGGGAAAGGGAAGTCAGATCTGTGGAAGACATTTGACATAGTTGTGGAGAAAGCATTCTGCGAGTATTATGTGTGCCAAACAGTTGCTGTTTGATTACAATATTACCATTTGCAACAGTGACAAACAACAGTAAATAAATAAGTCTACCAGAAACTGTTCATATATATTTATTGTTTTGGCTAATTATTCAAAGCTCCCTTTGTTATTTAATTTTAAAACTAAAATGCTTGATTGCATTTCAAAGCATGACTATCTCGTATGCTGTGTGATAGCATGAACAAATTAATGCTTGATTGATTGATACAGTAGCCTATTTTTTTGAAATATAGGCCTAAGTTAGTTAGGTTATCAAGACTAAACAGGAGGTGCTCTTAGTCCTACAGCTCGACAGTGCTTATACAAGGATACTATACTCAGCCTACTAATGATAATGACATTAATGATTATTATAATGATGATCACAATAATAATTGTACTAATAACAAGATCAAGAAAAGGGAGGGTATAGGAGCGAGAGCTGTGTGTATCTTATGTGTGACAAACAGGTGCTGTTAGATTACAATGTCATTTTTCTGCATGTTTGGAACAGTGAAACAATGTAAATAAATGATAAGTAATACCAGTCTGTTCTATCGAATTAAAAAATGGTAAAGCCTTTATTACAGCATAGCAAAGATTCAAAACAGCTGAATCTGTGAAATTACTATATCCGACATTTTGCATTTGCATGAGGCTTGGTGCTCACAGATTCAATCGGCTATTAAACAAACACTCAAACAGGCAACAGAAGCTAGATTCCTTATTTCTATAGATATATACGGATGATTTATAAAGCCAGGCACATTTAACACTTGATTATTGATTATAGAGCTAAGGCAAGGGCTGTTTCCTCGTCTCTGCTGCTACATTGTTCTCAATCCCAATACGCTGGTTAACTTTGCTGTTATGCACATAGCAACATAGGGAAAGGTGCCAATTCTACTGGGAACTAAGGAATATGTTTCAGAACCGCGGACAGCGGCCGTATCCAACGCGGGAGAAAGCACATTTTTTATAAAATAATATTTGATTTATTAGTGTTGCACCATTAGTTTTTACATAATATGACCATATACAATTTCAGTATCACATGTCTTAGAGTGATGGATTGTGCTATCCCCGTGGCCTCCAGAATGGATCAGTCCACTGAGACAGGCGCGACTGCTTGACTAAAGAAATCTTGGTCGACCAACAGCCTATCGACTAAGCAATCGACCAGTCGACTAAATGGGGTCAGCCCTAAATTCAATACACTGTTAACAAGTAGAACGCATTCTTCACTATGCTCAAATAGTTCTAATTACATAAAAGTGTCATTAGAGACAAACACTACCGTATATGGAAAGATTGTTAATTATGACGTGTGACTGACATCCATTACACAACTCTGTTTCACATGAACGGCATTGCAATGTAAGACAGTCCATCTGGCTTCTCCTAATAGAACCATCAACACACTACTAAAGATAAAATAAAAGGGAAATAGAGAAGAAAACTGTCAATTTAAGAGTACATGGAAGATATTGGTTGTCGAACGGGGTAGTGCAACGTCTGGCACAGACTTCGAGCTATAGGGTATATATACAGTATAAAGTGTTAACATCCTGGGATATCTTTCTACAATTATCCTCAATTTGAGAAGATCACAGCTTTTCTCATGACTCCTCTCATTGAGGACGTATCAGTTTCATTAGTGACGCCACCACTGTCGTTTCAGACCTAAAAGCTTCAGCCAAACTCCATGAACTGCACCAAATAAATCAGCTAGTTTTTTTCATACAAAACATTCCTTGATATGTTGTGTTTTTCCATTACTAAGCAGAACAAGAGCATTTCCTTTCATATACAGCAGTCCCCAAAGCTGGCGCTAACCTCAAGGAATGTAAACACAAGCAGTCTGTAAACAAGACTCTCTCTGGGCCCCCAACCCCCCTCCAACAAAACTGACTGACTGACCACCACAAACCAGCCTAATGACATCCCTCACTGACCCCAAATTTCAAAGAGAGGCGCAGCTGCATTATTAGGCCAGGCCAAAAGGGTCTCAGGAGAAAGAGGTGTAAGGAGGAGGAGGAACGTCAGAGACAATGGCAGCAAGGCTCTCCTCTGTCCTCCACTCCACTCGAATAATGTTGAGCCTTAGTTGTGGAGAGAACAGAGAACTAAAGCAGACAATGCCACAGAGCAGACACTCACTCAGTGGATCCCACCATTGCCAATCAGTGAGTCATGGAACAGAAAAATGGGGGGATTAATGATCTGAGAGCAGCCCCAGCTGTCGGCTCCTAACGGGGGACGGACAGGCCGGCCATCCAGTCGCTTGGAAGTTCTCCTCTCCTTGCTGGAGCCATCAGCACTTTGAAGACGGGGTTGTAGAGTGGCTCGGGCCCAGGGCTCAGGGCCTGGGTTCAGTGTACCATCAACTATGTTCTATATCCTCCCACTAACCGATGGGGACGCTGTCAGTGCCTCCACACAGAGAACAAAGGGCACACAGAGAGAGAGAGAGAGAGAGAGAGGGGAGAGAGAGTGGAGGAGAAAGTGACAGAGAGAAAGAGAAAGACAGAGAGGGAGGGAGCTATCATACGTCCCACCACAGCGCAGAGAACAAGTATTACAGGCCTCATTTGAAGCACACTTATTACTTTACAACCCAATAAATAAATGGGCTTCTAAGAGCTAGGGGTCTCCATTTGGGAGGGTGTGGAGGAACAGCCTGAGTCTGGCCCCATTGTTTGGATTTGTGTGTTGAGTGTGTGTGTTGAATGTAATCATGGCAGTAAATGTTGGTGTTTTCACGTGCTTGTCCATGTATTTATGTAGGAAGGGAGGGAGGGTGAGTGTGTATGTTGGGACAGATTTTCACTGTGCTGTCCATGTAGAAGCTACCTCCTCTGTCAGCATTAAGACCATCCTAATTGAGCATAGGAGCGCTGGAGCACTGGCATTGTGGGGTTGATCTGCTGGGTGCTGATAAAGTGGTTTCTCTGCTCCAGGGGAGAAGAAAAGGTGCCATGACAGAGTTATGAGGCGTGTAAAAAACCTGATTGCTTCCCCTGGGCAGTGGGCAGGTTCTGAATGCCCCATGACAACCCAGACCTGATTGCTTCCCCTGGGCAGTGGGCAGGTTTTGAATGCCCCATGACAACCCAAACCTGCAGACACAATCTCACACATCCAGAACAAGGCTCAGATGCCAAGGAAGGAGCACTACTTCAGTCAAACCCCCAAACCGACTCACAAATTACATCTAAATAACTTATTTCATATAACGTAATACATATTTCTCTTTTGGAGGGAGCCCCAAATCTTGTCAATCAATTAGAACCTGTGTCTGACAACACTGCGTACTGGCAAACCGTTTTCATTGGCTAACCCAAGCAGCGTTTTCTTAACAACCTAGAGTGTAACAAACACCTTAGAACAAACAGACTTGTGTTTTTCCTGAGCTCAACACAATAACAAAAATGTTACCCCTTCACCCAGGCCAGATGGATACATTTGCTGTGAACGCTTCTGACATGTTCTCTTTAGTAACCAAGAGTGGATCAGTCACAGAGAAAGAATAGTGATCCCATGCAGTATTTTCCTAGTTCTGACACTTTAAATATTTCACACACTGTTGGCAAGGAGAAAGTGCATTGGTTTTACATTCCAGCAGCCAGGATGAAAGCAATAGACTGGCCAGTGGTGGGGCCACAGAACTGGCCTGGGTCATAGCCTGTGCCAGACAGCCCAGCTTTTACACATGGCTGTAAACATGCATGCTAACTGGCTTACTGTGTCACGGCCGTGGAAAGAAGTGGACCAAAGTGCAGCGTGGTGAGCGTACATTTTCCTTTTATTTAAAAGGTCGCCAACAACCGTGAAGACACAACCGTGAAGCTTACAGGGCTATAGTGCCACTAACAAAAGTCAACTCCCCACAATGACAAAAGGGAGAAAAAAAAAGGCTGCCTAAGTATGATTCCCAATCAGAGACAACGATAGACAGCTGTCCCTGATTGAGAACCATACCCGGCCAAAACATAGAAATGCAAAAACAGAAAACAGAACATAGAATGCCCACCCAAATCACACCCTGACCAAACCAAATAGACATAAAAAGGCTCTCTAAGGTCAGAGTGTGACAGACTGTGTTGTTTTCTACCATGCTTTGCCTCCACTATGCCCCTCTAGAACCTCTGTCAAAGAGAAACTTAGAAACAATAGCATCATAGACAATAAAGACCATGGCAGTCCCACTCATTAGGCAGGATTATGCGGCAGATTAACGAGGGCGGCATTTTCTGAGCTAAACTGACCAAGACACACCACAAACAACCACACATAAAACCTCACAGAATTCTGCCCAAAAACAATGGCAATTTCTCTCAACCAGTGGCATATGGGCTTTTTAGGTGAGCGTTGATGTGATAAGCAATGCCCACTTTGCCCACCTGTGATAAGCAATGCCCACTTTGTCAAAGCCAAATATTTTGATTGTCCATTCCCGCCTTTCCAGGGTGCTGTTGGAGAGACCCATCACTGTGGTGTCCACCAACGTTTAGTCCACAAATGATCTAACATAAATGGTGTAGCAGATACTGTATAGGATATGGTATAAAGAGTAGGTGGCTTTTTCTGTAGCCTATTCTGTAGGAGATAAAATGTATGGCAATTATTTGTTTTATTTTCTTATTTTTTTTATTGCAAATAGATTGGGGCTTCTATCAATTGAAATTGTCTGCATCATTTCCAATCCTCCAAATATATATATATATATATATATATATATATATATATATATATATATATATATATATATATATATATATAAATAAATATTATTTTAAATATACAGTTGAAGTCGGAAGTTTACATACACCTTAGCCTGACTCAGTTACACCAGCTCTGTCAGGAGGATTGGGCCACATGGATAAGCATTCATAAAATTCTATTTCGGCTGACATGGTTGCTACACCCACAAGCCAATGTCTTTTGGACGTCTTAATTTGGTCCTGTACGGACGTCTTTTTTTGGTGTTTTACAAATGGTAGGCTTACCAAATAGACGGGCATTCCTAAAATTATATTTCAGGGAACACTGTAGGCTACACCTCAGTAAGCTTGGACCGACTCCAACGTCTTTTTTGGTGCACTCCGGACTGGCCTTGATTTCCACATTGTTTTTTTAGTCCAGTCCGGACCAAATCTTAACCAATCATAGATGTCTATGTTTGGATCAGATTTGGTTCGTTCCAAACTAGAGCTTTGGCGGTCATGAAATTTTGTCAGCCGGTTATTATCAAAAGACTGCCGGTCTCAAGGAAATTGACCATAAATTAACATAAACACGTTTAGCATCTCCAAGGTCTCCACACATACAAGCTGCATACAGTGCCTTGCGAAAGTATCCGGCCCCCTTGAACTTTGCGACCTTTTTCCACATTTCAGGCTTCAAACATAAAGATATAAAACTGTATTTTTTTGTGAGGAATCAACAACAAGTGGGACACAATCATGAAGTGGAACAACATTTATTGGATATTTCAAACTTTTTTTAACAAATCAAAAACTGAAAAATTGGGCGTGCAAAATTATTCAGCCCCTTTACTTTCAGTGCAGCAAACTCTCTCCAGAAGTTCAGTGAGGATCTCTGAATGATCCAATGTTGACCTAAATGACTAATGATGATAAATACAATCCACCTGTGTGTAATCAAGTCTCCGTATAAATGCACCTGCACTGTGATAGTCTCAGAGGTCCGTTAAAAGCGCAGAGAGCATCATGAAGAACAAGGAACACACCAGGCAGGTCCGAGATACTGTTGTGAAGAAGTTTAAAGCCGGATTTGGATACAAAAAGATTTCCCAAGCTTTAAACATCCCAAGGAGCACTGTGCAAGCGATAATATTGAAATGGAAGGAGTATCAGACCACTGCAAATCTACCAAGACCTGGCCGTCCCTCTAAACTTTCAGCTCATACAAGGAGAAGACTGATCAGAGATGCAGCCAAGAGGCCCATGATCACTCTGGATGAACTGCAGAGATCTCTGCAGAGATCTATGGACTCTGTCCATGGGACAACAATCAGTCGTATATTGCACAAATCTGGCCTTTATGGAAGAGTGGCAAGAAGAAAGCCATTTCTTAAAGATATCCATAAAAAGTGTTGTTTAAAGTTTGCCACAAGCCACCTGGGAGACACACCAAACATGTGGAAGAAGGTGCTCTGGTCAGATGAAACTTTTTGAACTTTTTGGCAACAATGCAAAACGTTATGTTTGGCGTAAAAGCAACACAGCTCATCACCCTGAACACACCATCCCCACTGTCAAACATGGTGGTGGCAGCATCATGGTTTGGGCCTGCTTTTCTTCAGCAGGGACAGGGCAGATGGTTAAAATTGATGGGAAGATGGATGGAGCCAAATACAGGACCATTCTGGAAGAAAACCTGATGGAGTCTGCAAAAGACCTGAGACTGGGACGGAGATTTGTCTTCCAACAAGACAATGATCCAAAACATAAAGCAAAATCTACAATGGAATGGTTCAAAAATAAACATATCCAGGTGTTAGAATGGCCAAGTCAAAGTCCAGACCTGAATCCAATCGAGAATCTGTGGAAAGAACTGAAAACTGCTGTTCACAAATGCTCTCCATCCAACCTCACTGAGCTCAAGCTGTTTTGCAAGGAGGAATGGGAAAAAATGTCAGTCTCTCGACGTGCAAAACTGATAGAGACATGCCCCAAGTGACTTACAGCTGTAATCACAGCAAAAGGTGGCGCTACAAAGTATTAATTTAAGGGGGCTGAATAATTTTGCACGCCCAATTTTTCAGTTTTTGATTTGTTATAAAAGTTTGAAATATCCAATAAATGTCGTTCCACTTCATGATTGTGTCCCACTTGTTGTTGATTCTTCACAAAAAAATACAGTTTTATATCTTTATGTTTGAAGCCTGAAATGTGGCAAAAGGTCGCAAAGTTCAAGGGGGCCGAATACTTTCGCAATGCACTGTACAAGCCACTGATGTGTGCCTTTGGAACATATACACTTAAAAAAGTATAATAAATACATTTAATATACACCATCACAATAAATACATTATTTATTTTGTCAGGTCTGAAGAAACATGATATGACAAAAATGTATTTCAGAAGAATAGAATATGAATTGTTATCTCGCTCTGCTCCATGCCATAGGCTGTAGGCTTGTTAATTTAGCAGACAAGATATGCTTATAAGTCCCGTGCCCTTGTTTTATTTTATCTGATTTTATAGTAAGAAGAACATAATTGAACTTAGCTGAATAAAAAATCAAGTATATTTTTACCATTCTGGAGCGAGTGCACATATGAAATGGTTATGTTTGAGCGTAGAAGTGATCATTTGAAATAGGTCAATTTAAAGTTATTTGGCAACTTTGGTTGTGAATGATACAACATTTAGAATGTCTTAGAACTCAAAAAATATATGGGCTGCATGATGTGACAATAGGCTATTGATGGTTTGAGAAAGTAGCAAAAAAAAGCTTGGGCTCTGTTCCTTGCCTCTGGCTGCACAGCTGGTCTCTCATCAAGGGATCATATTTTCACCCATCATACTATTCTCAATTGAATCTTGTCTTTACTAATACAGTAACAGTCAAAAGTTTGGACACACCTATTCATTTCAGAGTTTATCTTTATTTGTACTATTTTCTACATTGTACTCTCTGTTCATCATATATGCATAGTCACTTTAACCATATCTACATGTACATACTACCTCAATCAGCCTGACTAACCAGTGTCTGTATGTAGCCTCACTACTTTTATAGCCTCGCTACTGTATGTAGCCTCGCTACTGTATATAGCCTCGCTACTGTTATTTTTCACTGTCTTTTTACTGTTGTTTTTATTTCTTTACTTACCTATTGTTCACCTAATACCTTTTTTTGCACTATTGGAGCCTGTAAGTAAGCATTTCACTGTAAGGTCTACCTGTTGTGTTCAGCACATGTGACAAATAAACTTTGATTTGATTTGATTAGACTAATAGTGAAAACTATGAAAAAACACACATGGAATCATATAGTAACCAAAGATGTGTTAAACAAATCAAAATATATTTTATATTTGAGATTCTTCAAAAGCCACCCTTTGCCTTGATGACAGCTTTGCACACTCTTGGCATTCTCTCAACCAGTTTCATAATGTAGTCACCTGTAATGCATTTCAATTATCAGTTGTGCCTTGTTAAAAGGTCATTTGTGGAATTTCTTTCCTTCTTAATGCATTTGAGTCATTTGTGTTGTGACAAGGTAGGGGTGGTAAAAGACCAGGTCCATATTATGGCAATAACAGCTCAAATAAGCAAAGATAAATGACAGTCCATCATTACTTTAAGACATGAAGGTCAGTCAATCAGGAAAATGTCAAGAACTGTCAAAGTTTCTTCAAGTGCAGTCGCAAAAACCATCAAGTGCTATGATGAAACTGGCTCTCATGAGGACCACCACATGAAAGGAAGACCCAGAGTTACCTCTGCTGCAGAGGATACGTTCATCAGAGTGACCAAACATGAGCAATTGACATTAGGCTGGTGGAAATTTGTCCTTTTTTCTGATTAGTCCAAATTTGACATTTTTGGTTCCAATCACCTTGCCTTTGTGAGACACAGAGTAGGTGAATGGATGATCTCTGCATGTGTAGTTCCCACCGCAAAGCATGGAGGAGGAGGTGTGATGGCGTGAGGGTGCTTTGCTGGTGACACTGTTTGTGATTTATTTAGAATTCAAGGTATACTTAACCAGCGTGGCTACCGCAGCATTCTGCAGTGATACGCCATCCCATCTGGTTTGCACTTAGTGGGAGTACAATTTGTTGTTCAACAGTACAATGACCCAACACACCTCCAGGCTGTGAAAGGACTATTTCACCAAAAAGGAGAGTGATGGAGTGCTGCATCAGATGACCTGGCCTCCAAAATCACCTGAACTCAACCCAATTGAGATGGTTTTGGGATGAGATGGACCACAGAGTGAAGGAATACCAGCCAACAAGTGCTCAGCATATGTGGGAACTCCTTCAAGACTGTTGGAAAAGCATTCCAGGTGAAACTGGTTGAGAGAATGCCAATGATTTGTTTAACTCTTTTTTGGTTACTATATGATTCCATATGTCATTTCATTGTTTTGATGTCTTCACTATTATTATACAATATAGATAATAGTTTTAAAAAATAAAGAAAAACCCTTGAATGAGTAGGTGTGTCCAAACTTTTGACTGGTACTGTATGTGAAAGTTTTGATTTAGAATGGCCCATTATCAAATGGGCAGGAACCGGGCAGGGGGAAAAGTACATGTCATCTGTATGCACTCCAATAGCAAATGGAGGCTGCGCACTTTCTGCTGGTCCATTTTTGCCAGGTAGGCTACTTCGGTTTTATACAGTAGTGGAGCATGTGCTTAATATGAGCAGCTGAGAAATAAATATAAAAACACTTATTTCACTCCATGCATCAACCACTGTTTGAGGAGCATTCTCTCCCTGCGCGACAGGTGATATTCCCCCCAAACTCTGTATGTCATGGGCTCTCAAACCTTGTTGTTGCAGCTACCCAATGCTTAATTTGGGAAACGAAGTGAAATCTGTTCGGGAACATCGACACTAACATGTTTTCACAACAAAAAAATATTTAACTCAAGTGTTGGCAGCCGCTCTGCGGGCTCGAGAAAGGAATAAAGTAGAGAGAGGAGATAGAAATGCATAGTGGTGAGATACTCTGTTTTGCTAAAAATGTGTCACCCAATTAATTATGACAATATGAAAAAAATCCCTATTACTAGGCTATTCAAAATTGCCCTGCACAATCTATGAACCAACAGCATGGCCTAGGGCTACACATTCTCTCCAAGACTCCTAGATCGACATTTTGTAGCGTAGCATATTGTAACCAGTCCATCCAGTATGCATAATAATACAGTCCACACTCAAAGGCAATTACTCAAATTAGTTTAATTTTGGAGTATAGGCTAGACCAATTATGTACCAAAGACATATTAAATCAGTTTTGTTTTATGTTTTAATTAAATGCGTAATGGAGGGACAATAGAGCCCTGAGTACCAGGCCATTAGGACCTAATGGACGGACAATAGAGCCCTGAGTACCAGGTCATTAGGACCTGATGGAGGGACAATAGAGCCCTGAGTACCAGGCCATTAGATCCTGATGGTTGTTAGCCTGAGTACCATGCCATTAGGACCTGATGGAGGGACAATAGAGCCCTGAGTACCAGGCATTAGGACGTGATGGAGGGACAATAGAGCCCTGAGTACCAGGCCATTAGATCCTGATGGTTGTTAGCCTGAGTACCATGCCATTAGGACCTGATGGAGGGACAATAGATCCCTGAGTACCAGGCATTAGGACGTGATGGAGGGACAATAGAGCCCTGAGTACCAGGCCATTAGAACATGATGGTTGTTAGCAAGTTGGGTACTACCAAAGCATGTCCAGAGTGCATAACAGCCATAGTCCAGACAGCCCTAGTCCAGACAGACCTAGTCCAGACAAACCTAGTCCAGACAGTCCTAGTCCAGACAGCCCTAGTCCAGACAGCCCTAGTCCAGACAGCCCTAGTCCAGACAGACCTAGTCCAGACAGACCTAGTCCAGACAGACCTAGTCCAGACCGGCACTTACATATTTTGTCTTGCCCATGAATGGCACACATTCACAATCCATGTCTCAATTGTCTCAAGGCTTAAAAATCCTTCTTTAACCTGTCTTCTCCCCTTCATGTACACGGATTGAAGTGGATTTAATAGGTGACATCAATGAGGGAACATAGCTTTCACCTGGATTCACCTGGTTAGTCTATGTCATGGAAAGAGTAGGTGGTTTAATAGTTGTACACTCAGTGTATATCAATATGCAAACTAGACCAATATCAGATCTATGCTTGTCCTAACGTCATCCCCACCACATGTCGTTAAAGATCAAAGCCATGTTCACTATTCAGACTGTATATTTGTCTTGGACGGAACTGTTATCAATGGTTTCAACCACTCAACCACTGCAGAGATTATGATCTCCCTCCTTTCACTCAGCTGCTCTGTAACAACATGTACAGTGGTATTGGAGCACCACTTCACAGGCAGGTCGTATGCCAATATCCATTCTCAGAGTGGTAAAGCACAGCTAAATTGATTGTCTACTCTACACTCATGAAGATCAATGACGCTGACAGGCTTCCATGACGACCGTGATGTATTGATTAGGAAGAAGAAAAGGACAGCAAAGAGAAAAACATACACAACAGCAGCAAATATCTTAAGAGATGTAAATGTAATTTCATACACCCATTTGAATATGTGACCTGGAGCTATATTGAGTAAATAATAAAGAAAAAGTATTCTGAGTGCCAAATAGATATGCCAAAACCCCTGAATCCCTAATACCTTGGCAAACTGAAAGGGACTTTGACATCAGTGCGCTTTTGAAGGCACATATCAACTCTGTGAGTAGATAACAATACTGTAATAGCACAACAAATACCACGGCTGTCTAGACAAATGAATGCTCACAGCCAGCACCTAAGAGTGAATGTGATGAGATGAGTGCCAAAGTGGGAAAGGACTGGCCATGGTCCACGATGATCACAGAGAATAGAATGTTGTCTCCACAATAGTTGCATTCTTCTTCTGCGGTGTTCTTAGGGTGGTCCAAGCCCAGAAAGCTGAGCAGGAAGAAAAGCACCATTTAAACAGATATTTCCATGTGGCTTCATATGTGGTTACCAGGAACCATTACCAAGAGATCACAAGAGATGTCGGTATTTGACATCTTCATTAATTGTACAGCTTTGACTTTCACAGGTGAATGCCTGCAATATTTGCTAAGAAAAGCAGTGCAAATCTATTAACTTCTTCACCTTCCACGACAGAGAATGTATGAGGACCAGACAGATCTAATGATTTACAACTAGAGGATAACAAAATGAGGAATAGGAGCCCCATTAAATAGAGCTTGTGCATGCCTGTAACACACACACACAGCCATAGCCTATGGCAGACGGTGGAATCAGACATGACTAATTAATTTAGTATAAAGGAAAGAAAAAGAAGACAAAGCAAACAAAGAAGATGAGGGATAAAAGCAGAAGGGGGGGGGGGGAAACCTCTGGCCATCCTTCCATCCCATTCTTTGTGGAAGACACACCACTTCTAGGCCTCCCTCCCTCGCTCCACTTGGGCCTCATTTTGCTGAGTCGCTCCCTCCAGGCCAGGGCTGGTTGGTTCCCACATTGTGGCTCAGGGCTGAGGGCTGCTGCCTCTGGCTCCCTCCCTGGCTGCAGTAGGAGCTCTGCCTTCCAGAGAGACCCTCGGGCCCAGGAGCAAAGGTTACACCAACACAGCCAACGCTCTGCACCGCACCACAGCATGTCAGGACATCACCAACGGTTGCCTTGGCGCTGTATTAGCTAGCCAGGAACTTCCGACTTGAGGTTAGCTCAAAGACTCAGTGATTTGCCTTGTCCGAGGCCCTTCACTATTTTCCTTTTTCCTTTCTCGCTCGCTTTCTCTCTCTCCACCAGCACCTCTAACCAGTCTAATTTCCCTTCTTCATCTTCCTCTTTTTCTACCTGTTCTTCACCATATCCTCCACAATATTCCTTAGTTCATTTGATGAAGGACAAAGGGGCTTGTCACCAACATCTTTGTTGAATCAATATTGACCTGACAAATTGTACCTTTTATTGTTCCAGTATCTGTCTCTCTCTCTTTCTCATCTCTCCTCTCTCCTCTCGATCTCATCTGTCTCTCTCTCTTTCTCATCTCTCATCTGTCTCTCTCTCTTTCTCATCTCTCATCTCTCTCTCTTTCTCATCTCTTCTCTCGATCTCATCTCTCTCTCCCTCTCTCTCTCTTTCTTTCTCTCCTCTCGATCTCATCTCTCTCTCCCTCTCTCTTTTTCTTTCTCTCCTCTCGATCTCATCTCTCTCCCACTCCCTCAATCTTTCTCCCTCTCTCATCTCTCATCTCATCATTTCATCTCTCCTTCTCCATCTCATCTCTCCATCTTATAGATGTCTAAAGATAAAAAGCCATACAAATATTACTAACTGCACATTATTCATAGACTATCCTCCCACTCTTAAGACTTCTGTATTCACAGAGTTCATTCTCTGCCAGGCTACTGTATGTCACTTAGGCTGCAAACAGGTGCATGCCATTACTGAGTGATAACACTGTTCCGGTAACATTCCACATGACAAGCAAGTGTGTAATCGATGTTGTGGGAAATTAAGTTAGAAAAAAGTAATTATAATTGCAAAATGTAAATATTCGGTTTTCTCACAAGTGGGGGCCGACCACCCAGGATGCTAAATAGTCCCCCCCCCCCCCCCCCCCACACACACACACACACAACACACACACACACTCCTGGCCCAGGGATGTCTTTTTGTGTCTATCTGTGTGTGAAACATAACCAAACATAATCAAAGCTGCTGAGGCTTGCACACACACACTGTGCTCTGTCCCTGGCATATATAGATGTGGTTGCTACAGATTGACGTGAGTAAGCATATTCTTATTATTCTTATTATTTAAAGAGAGAAACAGACAGAAGAGGGGAAATAGTAAATAGGTAAGAAAACAGCACCTAGGCAGCAACTTATTTCAGCCCTTTTATTGTGTGGATGGATGACTTATAACTGCAAGTAAAGTGTTGTCCTATGATCTGCATCGTGCTCGCATTTTCATTGACTTTCATTACCCTAATCCTCAACATCTTTAGTCTGAGTGCTCAATGAGGATTTGGAGTTTTTCACCTTAACGCCTTGAGGCACAATCTGTGTATGAATCAAACAGAGGAGGCAGGACATGAAAGCATCCTGGGTGCAGTACTGTAGCCTAGCTCAGTGGAGGCTTTGACAGAGAGACTAGGGAGAGCCCTGCTGCTCCATGTGAGTGTTACAGAGGGTTTTCAAATACTTGGCTTGGTAGTGATAAATACATATTGATGGTCTCTCTCTCTTTCATTAACAACTATTCTGTTCTTGAAGTTCTCAACAAACCTGTTCTGTTCACACTGTTGCTGTTTGAAGTGTCGCCAGTTTATCTCCATGGTGAGAAAATGGGAGTGTCAGGGGGATTTAAACATTGATTAACGGTTTTGGATCAGACCTATAAAACAGGTTAATTTGCCACTTTTGTGCCAGTCTCAGAAAAGTGCAGCAGTAGCTTAACCATCATGGGGAGACAAATATAGTCTGGGCATGCAACAGAATAAATGATTTCCTGATCTCAGGACACATGCCAGTATAAAACAATATTTAAACAGAGTGGAATTTCCTAGGTACTTAATACATAAACATATTTTGCATCAGCCTTCTAAAATAGTTTTCCATTTGCTTACCAGTGTGCCTGTTCATTAAATATAATATAATGCTGAATAGGATTAATGAGGCATACTTTGTTTTTTTTTATATTTTATTGTGAGATGCTGAATTTATTGGTGTGTGTGTGTGTGTAATCTTTAAAACATTAACTAATTTGTAACTCAATGGTCAGGCATTAGCTTACAAATTCACAATGCACAGCGGATTGAGGTAATGAAATCTGCACTCAATAACCATAGCTGCTCCCCAGGGTCTGAAAGATAAAGCCTGGAGAAATAAAGGTATTTTGATGGGAAAACTTACCTTGAGTGGATTTGCCTCCTGAAGCGCAAGCTGGCTGTTGGACAAAGGCAAGCAGACAGAAACCGACTAATCCAATGCTAGCGCGCATTATAATGTGCAAATGCATGGCTATTTTATACTGTAGTTGGACTGTTATAGTTAAACACCCACTTTAAAACGCTTAACACGCACAAACGGACGGTATTTTTTTTTTATAAGAAAAACGTGTTCTACCTTTAAAAATATATTGTGGTAATATGTCCTTTCCTTTGTGTCTGTTTATTGTGTTTCAAGTGATCGGGTTTTGCGGAATGCCCGACAATGTGCAGCAATAGAGAAGCGGTGTTCTGTGATCCTGTTCGACCCAGACCAATTTCAATATAAGAGAGAGGCAGAGGGACGTTTGAGAGAGATGGAGTGAGGCAGAGAGGAGGAAAGGGGTGGAGAGATGAGGATCCGCGCATTGCTCCTGCTCTCGCTCTCCCACACGCGCACTCGCTCTTTCTCCAACTACTTGCAAGTATTTATTTTTCTGCAGGAATTTACAATCAGCTGCTGGTTGGAACGAAGTCGCGGGTTGTCATGGAGGAGAAAGGTCAAACTCTGGGTGCAATCTATGGACCGCGCGCCACACCACAACCAACTTGGACACTTTCCCCACAGACAAGGAAAAAGAGCGGTGCGGAAGAAAAAAAATGAAAACCTGCAACTGACACATACAATGACAAATATAAGGAGTTGTGTTGATAGCACCCGATGCACAATGATCGCGAACAGGTTGTAGTCTCAGCGTGTGCTACGCGAGCTTTCGTGTACACTCTATCTCCCATGATTGCTTCTCATACAAACTTATTATTACCTATTTTTGCCATCTCACAAAAAGCCAGGAGCAAATCGCATTCAAAAAGATCTAGAGAGCAATAAACACCATGACATGATCTGCTATTTAGCAATAGCTTGCAGGAGATTCAGTTTAATTATCACACCTTTCTCATATATTTATTCTGCTGGACTTACATGCTGGCTTTACATAAATGAAAAACACAAGTCATAGGCCTACTCCTTTTTCAAATGAGTTTGTAATTTGTCTGCACCACCACTTGAATTTGCCTATTGCTGTACCCATGTGTAGGCTACACAAGGCAGACACAGAACAAGTATTACATTTCCCTGGCCACACCTCACACATAGGTTTTCACATCTTCTAAAACCCAGCAATGGATATCTCCAAGCAGCCGGCATTTCACATCACCTGCCTGTTAACATCCCTCAAATGATACATTTCCTTTTTATTTACAGCAGGCCAAGCCTATACTGCTTGCCTCCTAGAGGATAAGTGTCCCATTAATGAATATGTCTTTGTGTTGTGCAGCTAGTCTCTACCTCCTTGTCTCTTTTAAATAATCAATAAAAGCTGAACAAAAGGAAATGCAAACAAGAATCAGCATGTTCCTGTTCTTTCGTTGTGGCAGTGCATCATGGGTGCTTTTCAACTTGAGTTAAAAGAAGCCTGGAGATTGGAACATGGAGATTAGATTCAGCACTGAATCAGTATTAGACAGAATATATGCTTATTATATTTCATCTCCTCTAGGATTTAATCTGCTGTACTGATGCATTACGCTTTCAGTTCACTTTTGTTTTGAGAAAGATAATGCTGAATAATGATGTTCTCTAGCTCCCCTGTTTTATTTCTCTTTAATCAAAAATGCAATTAGGGTCTCGCATTAAAATTGATTTGGAGATTTAAAAAAATCTATTTTCTACAGGCTTAGTAAGATAACGGAAACTTTTGATAGCAAACAATCTGATAAAAGCTTTGCCCATAAAGATGGATATCTCTGTGGCTGATAAAATGAAAACATTTTTCAATTGTTCAAAGGTACAGAGGAACATTAAGGTTTCTTTCTTATTCTTTTTTTTTTTACCCAAGTTTAATCTTCGATTAAGTATTTGTTCTTTGTTTTTGTCTTGCAGGATGGAAGACACTTTCTGGCAATGTCTAATGCTCCATATTAATATTTGGGTGGTAAAATGAAGCCTGATCATATACTATTTTATGGACGTGCATCTAATTTTGAAGAAAAAAATCAACATGGATGGTACTCCTCTGTTGTGAACCTTCATGTCGTGAATCTTAATGGTTTCCCTAGAGTTGTTTTTATAACCAGGAATAATCAGACAAAGTATAAAAATGCCATTTAAAAGAAATCCCTCTTGGTTTGTAACATACATAATTTGAAAGGATTCATAGTAATGACCATTCAGATCCAAATTATGAAGTCTGGCAGCCTGGCCTGTGTAATTATAATAACATCTGTCAGAAGAAATATGTAAATATCCATATCCCAAACCCCAAATCTCCAGGTAATTGTGAGCCCCTGTATAACCAAATGAGCTGAGAATCACTGGGGAGCCAGAGAAAGTCAGGCCACAGTGGCAGGGGGGCCTGAGCCTGGGAGCTGTAAGTGATGCATAGTTTTTCAAATAGGTACAGCAGTAACACTTACTTCATTAATGGTAGAGGGGTGTGCATGGGCATCACTCTACACACAAACATACCTATTTTTACTTGAACAGACGCATAAGAGAAGCCCAGGTAATGTTTAATTTATGACCCTAGTTGTCATGAAAGGACTTCAGTTACACTGTGAATCCGGAGGAAAAGGAATGAGTGTGCCGGTAGGGTAAAGAAAGAGACTGGGAAAATACAGCTGCAGGCTGCAATACAGGCTTCTCCTATTAGATAAGCACACAGCCACACTATGTAACCAAATGGCATCATATACTTCAGCAACGGGACTCACTCCACCATACCATTTTACATGTAGTAGTGCTTGCTTAAATTTACAGTAATGCTTGCTTACATTTTCCTACAACACTGATGTTGCAAACGCCATGCTCTAGCAATTGAGCCACACAGGACCAAGATGGTACATTACTCATTCCCCATCTTCTCCCTCCAAGCAACACAGCAGGGTATTTGGGCATTGACCATGCTAGCTCCACAGGGGATCAGATGGGGGGAGGTAAACTTAGAATCGATTGAGGGTTAGATGATTTGGAACCTTTGCATGAGTAGGAATGTCAATCTCCCACATGTTTTGGTGGTGACCTATTTGAAAGAGCTAAATAGGCTGGGTAAGAGCTGCATACTCAGTAGTGGCTTTACTGTACAGACTGCAGAGCATCTCCACGAATCCCCCTATGATCAACTAAGTTCCAGCCTGAGGCAGACCTTCCACACAGGTACAATCAGAGGATGAGACCTGCCAATCTCCCACACAGGTACAGTCAGAGGATGAGACATGCCAATCTCCAACACATATACAGTCAGAGGATGAGACCTGCCAATCTCCCACACAGGTACAGTCAGAGGATGAGACCTGCCAATCTCCGACACAGGTACAGTCAGAGGATGAGACCTGCCAATCTCCAACACAGGTACAGTCAGAGGATGAGACCTGCTGCAAGAGCGACCAGGGATTATGGGGAAGTACCATGACCTCAGTGTCTAGCTATACGACACAACGTGTATGCCTTTATCCCAGTCAGCATTTAACAAGGCCTACAGTAGATGAGGGTCATAGATTTCTGCTAGGTTTGTATCTTAACCAAGTAGAAAAGCTCACAGTAGAATGACATGAAACTTTTCTCCTTTTGAAGAAAGACGTTATTTGAAAATACATCTCTAAGGCGTTCATTCACTCCTCTCCGTCTGATCCCTAGAACTTAACCTTGACAAGCAAACCGACGAGAGAAAACACAAATGCAGAGATGGTGCAGAGATGCTTTGTTGAGTAAAAGTTGTCATACAAAACATTCAGACTAAGTGGCACAGGTCAAGATCAGTCCAAACATCTTTTTTTTACTCTGGAGAAAATAAATGATTCCTCTGAAAGAGATTTAAACAACCATGCCACTCTGAGCTCTCTGGGTCACTCTCCCATATGAAAAAATACTATAGGTGTCACGCCCTGATCTGTTTCACCTGTCCCTGTGATTGTCTCCACCCCCTCCAGGTGTCGCTTATTTTCCCCAGTGTATTTATCCCTGTGTTTCCTGTCTCTCTGTGTCACTTCGCCTTGTATGTTTACCAAGTCAACTAGCGGTTTTCCCGTTCTCCTGATTTTTGCTATTCTCCTTTTTTTGGTCCTCTGGGTTTTGACCCTTGCCTGTTTCTGGACTCTGTACCTGCCTGCCTGACCGTTCTACCTGCCTTGACCACAAGCCTGTCTGCCACTCTGTACCTCCTGGACTCTGATCTGGTTTTGACCTTTTGCCTGTCCACGACCATTCTCTTGCCTACTCCTTTTGGATTAATAAACATTGTAAGACTCCAACCATCTGCCTCCTGTGTCTGCATCTGGGTCTCGCCTTGTGTCATGATAATAGGATACTATGGTATAAATACTATAGTATTCACTGTACTGTAGTATTTACAGTTAACTATAGTATAAATACTGTAGTAAAATAACTGTATTATGTACTATAGTAATTAATGTGCTGTTTTTGCAGAATGTAGGGGGTTTCTAGAGTTTTTCCTAGCCACCGTGCTTCTACACCTGCATTGCTTGCTGTTTGGGGTTTTAGGCTAGGTTTGTGACATGAGCTGTTGTAAGAATGGCTTTATACATTTACATTTGATACATACTTAGTATATACATAGTATACTATCAATACATTTGATTAATAGTATACTGTTGTATTTACTGTAGAGTTTTTGGAGAATGTAGTATCCTGCAGTATTTACTGTAGTGTTTTTGCAGACATTACTGTATTTACTGTAGTTTTTTTGTTTTACTATCTTTGACATGAAAGAGGAGGCTTCCTCCTTCAGAAAACCTACTGAAGAAATACTAAAACAGAACATTTCCATAACCTGTAGGTAGGATTGGAATCTGAACAGAAAGTTCAGCACTTCTGCTCTTTTCTAGGGAACACAATATGGTCTTGTAGGTTTCTCACTTAGGGGTGGGACAAATTACAACATGGGGGAGGGGAATGGGCAGGGTACATGCAAATGATGTACTGTAGTATTTACTATAGTTAAAAAAGTGTAGGGTTTTTGCAGACTGTAGTGTTTTTGCGGACTTTACTGTAGTATTTCGTAGTTTTTTTCCTTCCAGATAATACTGTAGTATTTACTGTAGTATTCAACAGTATACTACAACATTCTATAGTAAGTACTACACATGATAGAGGGTTACTACAGTGTGTAGTATAGTATTCTACAGTAGCTTATACTACAGTTCATTATAGAATTCCACAGTAAGTACTGAAGTATTCTACAGTATACTGTAGTATTTTTTCAGGTGGGCAGGGTCAGCCAAGGTTTCACTTTTTGAGGCTGCAAAACAAATTGGTTTTTGTTACTCAGCTTTAAGACTTAATTTTAAACCTCCAGTGGAAGCAGGTTGACGTTTATACAAGGCAAAATAAAACACAATTCAACAGTTCAACATTTATACTGTTAACTGGATGCATCTGTTAATTTAAGTGGAGGCAATTCCTCTTATTAATGAGGTACAAATTACCAACATTTTGTACACAATTAATTACTCAATGGCTTATGATAAATTGTATGGAATATGAAACACATTAAACACATAATATTGACATTACATTAGTGGACATTAGTCATTCATTCACTACTCATGTATTGCTCTGTGCAATCGCCAACAGCCTACAGACGGAGAATTCTAATGGCATTATATAAATATAATTCTAATGGTATTATATAAATATAATTCTAATGGCATTATATAAATATAATTCTAATGGCATTATATAAATATAATTCTAATGGCATTATATAAATATAATTCTAATGGTATTATTGAAATATAATTATAATGGCATTATATAAATATAATTCTAATGGCATTATATAAAATATAATTCTAAAATATAATTCTAATGGCATTATTGAAATATAATTATAATGGCAATATATAAATATAATTCTGATGGTATAATATAAATATAATTATAATGGCATTATACACTGCTCAAAAAAATAAAGGGAACACTAAAATAACACATCCTAGATCTGAATGAATGAAATATTCTTATTAAATACTTTTTCATAGTTGAATGTGCTGACAACAAAATCACACAAAAATTATCAATGGAAATCAAATTTATCAACCCATGGAGGTCTGGATTTGGAGTCACACTCAAAATTAAAGTGGAAAACCACACTACAGGCTGATCCAACTTTGATGTAATGTCCTTAAAACAAGTCAACATGAGGCTCAGTAGTGTGTGTGGCCTCCACGTGCCTGTATGACCTCCCTACAACGCCTGGGCATCCTCCTGATGTGGGATGGCGGATGGTCTCCTGAGGGATCTCCTCCCAGACCTGGACTAAAGCATCCGCCAACTCCTGGACAGTCTGTGGTGCAATGTGGTGTTGGTGGATGGAGCGAGACATGATGTCCCAGATGTGCTCAATTGGATTCAGGTCTGGGGAACGGGCGGGCCAGTCCATAGCATCAATGCCTTCCTCTTGCAGGAACTGCTGACACACTCTAGCCACATGAGGTCTAGCATTGTCTTGCATTAGGAGGAACCCAGGGCCAACCGCACCAGCATATGGTCTCACAAGGGTCTGAGGATCTCATCTCGGTACCTAATGGCAGTCAGGCTACCTCTGGCGAGCACATGGAGGGCTGTGCGGCCCCCCAAAGAAATGCCACCCCACACCATGACTGACCCACCGCAAACCGGTAATGCTGGAGGATGTTGCAGACAGCAGAACGTTCTCCACGGCGTCTCCAGACTCTGTCACGTCTGTCACGTGCTCAGTGTGAACCTGCTTTCATCTGTGAAGAGCACAGGGCGCCAGTCTTGGTGTTCTCTGGCAAATGCCAAACGTCCTGCACGGTGTTGGGCTGTAAGCACAACCCCCACCTGTGGACGTCGGGCCCTCATACCACCCTCATGGAGTCTGTTTCTGACCGTTTGAGCAGACACATGCACATTTGTGGCCTGCTGGAGGTCATTTTGCAGGGCTCTGGCAGTGCTCCTCCTGCTCCTCCTTGCACAAAGGCGGAGGTAGCGGTCCTGCTGCTGGGTTGTTGCCCTCCTACGGCCTCCTCCACGTCTCCTGATGTACTGGTCTGTCTCCTGGTAGCGCCTCCATGCTCTGGACACTACGCTGACAGACACAGCAAACCTTCTTGCCACAGCTCGCATTGATGTGCCTTCCTGGATGAGCTGTACTACCTGAGCCACTTGTGTGGGTTGTAGACTCCGTCTCATGCTACCACTAGAGTGAAAGCACCGCCAGCATTCAAAAGTGACCAAAACATCAGCCAGGAAGCATAGGAACTGAGAAGTGGTCTGTGGTCACCACCTGCAGAACCACTCCTTTATTGGGGGTGTCTTGCTAATTGCCTATAATTTCCACCTGTTGTCTATTCCATTTGCACAACAGCATGTGAAATGTATTGTCAATCAGTGTTGCTTCCTAAGTGGACAGTTTGATTTCACAGAAGTGTGATTGACTTGGAGTTACATTGTGTTGTTTAAGTTTTCCCTTTATTTTTTTGAGCAGTGTATAAATATAACTAATGGCATTATATAAATATAATTATAATGGCATTTTATATATATAATCCTGACAGTAACAGGGAGCATTCTTTCCCATGAGAGAGCAACGTTACAGACTGTTTATCCCCCCGTAGCTTTTGTTTTTCGATGACTGTGCTCACATCACCTCATTCCTCGGCAACAATAGAAAATACATAAATAAATCCTCATTAAATCCGCACCATATGCAGCATAATCCTGTTTGAAACACTCTGAAGCAATTTGGTCATTATGAACATCTAACAGGGGGCTATGAAAGAGGATGACGGTAAAGCCCATCAATTTGTTTTGAAGTCTGTTTGTTCTGCCTGCCTGTTTGTTCTGCCTGCCTGAAATTATTTCAGATCAGTGCTTGTCGGGACATTATGATTACAACAGGCAGTTAAGTGCAACAGCTGTTAAGTGAGTGAAGTGGTAAAGCTGTAAGTAGACCTGTGTAGCTGTGCACATGAAAATAAGGGCAACGCCAGCAGTCCTTCATAAAGTGGTCCGTAAACAGTACGTTGTCTTCTATCAGCACATGCCGTTACAGCCTCAATCATGACTGTGCATTACCGCATCCCTCTATAGTCTCACTGTACCAGTCTGCATATACATCTGCTGTGAGGAGAGACTAGTCTGCATAGGTTTACAGACGACTGCCTACACAACTATTCAGCAGAAACCATCCAGCACAAACCTGGACTGCCCTCTAGTGGCAGCATGGTGCTCACACAAGCTCTGAAGGTTGACCACCTGTTTCTGACCATGTTCAATATGAAAACGTTCTTTATTAACGTTGCAGACAGAAATATCAATAATAGAGCTGATGGGATTCCTTATTCTACATGTCAGACATGCATGTTTGTTATAAATAGCATATTTCGATCATCATGTCACCATCATCAAGGCTGTATCACATTCGGCCGTGATTGGGAATCCCATAGGGCAAAATTGGCCCAGCGTCATCTGGGTTTGGCCGGGGTAGGCTGCCATTGTATATAAGAATTTGTTCTTAACTGACTTGCCTAGTTAAATAAAGGATATATAAAATAAATCAAACATAATAATCATGTCACAGAGAAGCACGAAGCACTCTTATGTCTGCATTTGCTCATCAATGATTCCCTTTAAAGCAGCAATCAGCAGTTGAAGCAATAAAGTGTACAACACTGTTTCAGTAAAAAGCTGAGGGATGGGGTTGGAGAAATGTAACCACTCTTACATTAATAGACAGAGCTCTGGATGCAAGGACTAACCATCCATTGATATAACATGTGTAGTTTAACCATGTTTTGAGGCTATATCGTGTTTGTTTACATTTACTTCGTTTTCAAACATTGGAGGAAAACAAGCTTATATTTTGGGTTCTGATGGGGTACAACAGATGAAGTATGCTCATAAGGCATTTACAAGTTATATTCTTTAAGAATCAATGGGTACATATCGTTAATTTATAAGTAAAACAATTATGTAGCAACCCCAGATTACCCCTTTATCTGGTCCTCCTGCTCTAGGCCTGAACAGTGAAGGGAGGAAGTGCCTTAGGCTGGGCTCTCATTGGCACAGAGACAGACAGTGCCACTGCATACTGTCAGTTTGGCACGGACTCACTCATTCACTCCTGAAGCAACATGCACATCAAAGCTGCCCCACCTCTCAGGGAATGTGAGCCGAATTCCACAGAAAAAGTTTAACAAACCATACAACTCTATGCACAAGGACTACTTTGAACAATTTACACAACACATTTCACAGAAACACATTTACTGGAAGAACTGTGCAGATGCAACGTTTGGATACAGAATGACGGTCAAATCTCCCTCAGGTTTTTATGTGACCACGTTTTCCAAAAACTAAATATCTACTCCGAGTTAAGATTCAAAGATGTCTGCAGAAAGAATTGGATGTCAGCTACAGAAATGCATAATTATGGATATGAATATCGTTCTCTTCATGGTGATGCATCCCGAAGGGCGGCAGGTAGCCTAGCGGTTAGAGCATTTGGCCTGTAACCGAAAGGTCGCTGGTTTGAATACCCAAGCCGACAAGGTGTAAAATCTGTCGATGGGCCCTACAGCCAAGCACTTACCCATAATTTGCTCCAGGGTCATCCCGATACTATGGCTGACCCTGTAAAACAATCCATTTCATTGCACTTATCTGGTGTATGTGGCAATTAAACAGATTTTAAAACACTATAACTAATTGGTAAGTTTACCTTTACTTGTTACTTCTTTTAACTTGAATTATCCTCCACACGAGGGAGAGAAATGAGAAAATATATTAAAGATGTGTGGGTTTTTAGTAACAGAATTACAAGTTACAAGGCAATGTTTCTTAAACTTTCTTAAACTAAATCATTTCTCCAAAACTAAATATGTGTTTATATTAGTTGGCAGGGGTCTTCAGTTCAATATTAATGTGTTTGATGTATTTCGAATAACTTTTAAGACTTTTTCTGGTAGATGTCGAAGACCCCTTTTCCATATATTGTACCAAAATTCAAAAGGCACTCGCACATCTGAGCTATCTTTGGTGCAGGTTCATGGTCACAGTTGAACAAGATGAGAAAAAAATCAGAAGCCTGCACACTGCTCGTGATCCTATCACTGCTCTTTAATAAGCTTTATATATCAGACTCAAGGCCTTCGTCAGAGCTTTTGTGAGTAAAAAAAAAAGAAGAGCACCCTTGTGTAGACATAGCTCCACCCACATCCGTACCATGCTTCGAATGGGTTTGGAGTCGATGGAGAATAAGTAAGTGTTACCAAATATAACAATGTGAATGTTATAAATATTCTACTAGTGTACATAAAATGTATTAAACATGTCCGTAAAACCACAATGAGGACATCGAACCACCAAGCAAGTTTTCATAAATCATTGGGTACAATGCAAGAAAAAGGTCAGAGTAATTTGAAACGGGGGTATTCATTCATGTGTTAACTAACCTCCAAACGAGCTTCAATGCCATACAACACTCCTTCCGTGGCCTCCAACTGCTCTTAAACGATAGTAAAACCAAATGCATGCTTTTCAACCGTTCGCTGCCCACACCCGCCCGCCCGACTAGCATCACCACCCTGGAGGGTTCTGACCTAGAATATGTGGACAACTACAAATACCTAGGTGTCTGGCTAGACTGTAAACTCTCCATCCAGACTCATATTAAACATCTCCAATCCAAAATCAAATCTAGAATTGGCTTTCTATTTCACAACAAAGCCTCCTTCACTCACTCCGCCAAACTTACCCTAGTAAAACTGACTATGCTACCGATCCTCGACTTCGGCAATGTCATCTACAAAATTACTTCCAATACTCTACTCAGCAAACTGGATGCAGTCTATCACAGCGCCATCTGTTTTGTTACCAAAGCCACTTATAGCACCCACCATTACGACCTGTATGCTCTAGTCGGCTGGCCCTCGCTACATATTCGTCGCCAGATCCACTGGCTCCAGGTCATCTGTAAGTCTATGCTAGGTAAAGCTCCGCCTTATCTCAGCTCACTGGTCACGATAACAACACCCACCCGTAGCACGTTCTCCAACAGGTATATCTCACTGGTCATCCCCAAAGCCAACACCTCCTTTGGCCGCCTTTCCTTCCAGTTCTCTGCTGCCAGTGACTGGAATGAATTACAAAAATCACTGAAGCTGGAGAATTACATTTCCCTCACTAACTTTAAACATTAGCTATCTGAGCAGCTAACCGATCACTGCAGCTGTACATAGTCCATCTGTAAATAGCCTACCCAATCTACCTACCTCATCCCCATATTCTTTTTATCAATCCAGTGTTAATCTGCTAAATTGTAATGAATTCAATTGTAATTACTATGGCCTATTTATTGCCTTCCTCCTCACGTCATTTGCACACACTGTATATAGACTTTCTTTTTTTCTATTGTGTTATTGACTCTATGCTTGTTTATTCCATGTGTAACTCTGTGTTGTTGTTTGTGTCGCACTGCTTTATCTTGGCCAGGTCGCAGTTGTAAATGAGAACTTGTTCTCAACTAACCTACCTGGTTAAGTAAATGTGAAAAAAAAAATGAAAAAAAAGAATGTTCACATTTACAACATAACATAACATTTCATCATTAAGACCTTCAGGAAAGAATGTCTGGAGGGTGAACATCCCAAAACATTCTCTTTTGTTCAGAGTATTATTTATATCACCTCCCCTGCCTGATATCATAACTTTATTCATGCCACAAAATCTAAAAAGGTAGAAATGTCACGTTTTTGGTCATTAAAATGTACTGCAATTGTATAATCGCTGTCATTTCTCCTGATTGAACTTTAATGTTCACTAATTCTCTGCTTGAAAGAACAAGAGGCTTTACCTACATACCACAGCCCGCATGGACATTTAATCATGTAAATAACATGGGTGGTAGAGCACGTAATAATGTAATTAATTTGGAACCGTTTTCCTGTATGTGGGTGGCAGATATATTCACACTTCATCATGTTGTTACACTGTGCGCAACCTCTGCATTTATGGCTACCATTCGGGCTAATTGGCATGGACCAATTTGATTTATTTTTTTACCATATATTTGACCAGAAATCAAAGCCTTTGCTTATATTACATTTTTAAGATGGAAAATGGCTGTATATATGTCACAATGTGAATAATAATAATAGACTCTTAGCTTTCATTTGACACACAATTTGACATGCTCCTATGAACTTTGTACTCATGGGTCCTTTTACATGGAAATGCCCTAAAGTAAAACCAGTGGTGGAAAAAGTACCCAATTGTCCTACTTGAGTAAAAGTACAGATACCTTCATAGAAAATGACTCAAGTAAAAGTGAAAGTTACCCAGTAAAATACTACTTGAGTAAAAGTCTAAAAGTATTTGGTTTTAAATATACTTAAGTATTAAAAGTACATATAATTGCTCAAATATACTTAAGAATCAAAAGCAAAAGTACAAGTATAAATAATTTCAAATTCCTTATATTAAGCAAAACAAATGGTCAGGTACACACTCCAACACTCAGACACCATTTACAAACAAAGTATGTGTTTAGTGAGTCCGCCAGATCAGAGGCAGCAGGGATGACTAGGGATGTTCTCTTGAAAAGGTTGTGAATTAGACCATTTTCCTGTCGTGCTAAGAATTCTAAATGTAATTAGTACTTTTCAGGTTCAGGGAAAATGTATGAAGTAAAAAAGTACATCATTTGCTTTAGGAATGTAGTGAAATAATAGTTGTCAAAAATATCAAAAGTAAAGTACAGATACCCCAAAAAACAACTTAAGTAGAACTTTAAAGTATTTTTACTTAAGTACTTTACACCACTAGATAAAATGGATTGAGTTGAATTATTATGGTAAAGTTGTTGAGTTAGTGCCATTCAGGATAATGATCAATTGTAGCTGACTTTCATTTCTTCCGGTCTGTAAAACAAGATTTTTAAAAATACAATTTTATACAATGCACTGGAGTTATGTATCAACCAAGCCTACAAAGTGTTATATTGTCAGTGAATAGAACATTCAGAATTACTCACATTTTCATGTGGTAAGGGCAGGAGTCCATTTCCCTTCCAGGCCACATGTGATGGTGCCTGGTCCATCCATCACCATGCCCCTATCACAGACAAATGCCACAGTCACCAAACTTAAGAGACATTCTTGCTCCTCTTCTCAATTGAGCATTTAAATGACAACATATGTTTTCATTCTATTGTTTTTAAAGGGGATGAGCGGTTTGTTCCCTAACATTACTCTCGGGGCCAAGTTCTCAACACCTAAGGGGTGTTCCTAGTTTGCTAAAAAACATTGCAAAATAGTGCAGCTGGAGAAGCTATAGACTTGAAAAGGATTTGGAACCTTTGCACTCTGGAGGTGGATCACTCCATGTCCCATCTTTGGTACAGTAGATCTCTCTCGCTCCAATCAGTTTCCCTACGCGACATCGATAGCCAATCACAGTGCTGTACAAGTAAGGTGGTTCCAAATAGCCATTTGTTACTCCATTTACCACCGTAGGAGGTTCAGCACACTGCACAGCTGAAAGACACACATTTACATGATTTTACATGATTACATTACAACAATTTAGAAAATATTATGGTGACAGTATTGGAAGTTCAGGGATGTTATAAACTAAAACAATGATACCTAAAGCAATTTACCTATGACCCAGATACTGTGTGGTGCAATAGGGCGATTCGGTTCCACGCCAGCGAGAGCAGAAAATATTTTTGGTATCTCAGACTGTTCTGGCAAATCTCACATAAAAACTTCATTGGGAGGAAGGATGCTTGAAAAGCTTTTTCCATTTGTATCACATACCATTTTTGAGAAAATCATAATGAAAGTGGACATTTTAGGCCCTTTTTAGAGCTATACATACCTCCTGTAAGGCCCTGTGATCTGTGAACCGTACACAATACAGACAACATCTTGGTGTCATTATACTCCTTACAGTGTTCTCTACAATATGGAGTATGTCTAGATTCTGAAATACACATTTTCACATTCATTTATTCAACATTTTGCTTATTTGTAGACATATTGTTTGTAACAATATACTCTTCAAACATGTCAAATTTCTAGAATGGTCTCTCTGGTACTTTTAATGACATGACCCATTTTATACATAGAAATGTATATTATAGGTAATTAACCAATCACAGCCCTCCTTTAGGATTGCACATTCAGCAAGTCACCAGCAGAGGAAATTTCCCATTCACTGTGTTGATGGTGCTCATAAAATGTATAATACCTTCAGAATTAGCAGAGTGCCAACTCTGGAAATTGTATGTATATACTTGTACAGTATATATTGTTACAAATAATATGTCTTAAAATGAACAAAATCAAAAAGAGTAGTTTTGAGATATTAATATTTCAATGTTGAATAAATGAATGTGAATCATTATATTTCAGAATCTAGACATACTCCATATTTTAGAGAACACTATAAGGAGTATAATGACACCAAGATGTTGTCTGTATTGTGTACGGTTCACAGATCACAGGGCCTTACAGGAGGCATGTATAGCTCTAAAAATGGCCTAAAATGTCCACTTTCATCATGATTTTCTCAAAATTACTTTGTGATACAAATGTAAAAAAAACATGTCAAACATTCTTCCTCCCAATGAAGTTGCTATGTGAGAATTGGCAGGACAATCTGAGATAGCAAAAATATTTCCCGCTCCCGCTGGTGTGGAATCGCCCAGTAGCCTATGTAAAAAATGTATGTGACAGCCTACCTTCACAGACCGGAACACGCCCATCCCAGCCATCAGCCATGCAATTTCTTACATCCCGTCCAACCAGTTGATACCTGGTTAAAAAATGGGCACAAAAAGTGATTTAATCTGGCAATGCATAATTTTATTTGTACACTGTAACAATGAGGGTTAGGTAGCCTCGAGAGAAAATAGACATAGTAACAGAATACTTACCCCTCATTACAAACCCCTGTAGCTGTATCCCCAAACTGTACACCGGTATAAATGAAATCACCATAAGAGATCTCTCCAGCAGATCCACATGATTTGCCTTTGGACAAGAAACTTTCACAATAAACTTTTTGGGAAAGAACAAAATAGACAAACCTTCACTCCCACAGAGTGATATAATATAGACTAGCTATGGATCTGCTGCCACCTAATGGTTAAACAAGATAAGTGCAACCTCCTTAACACGCTACCTATGAGACAGAGCAGTTGCATTTTGTTGCATGTTCTTTATGTACTATATACTGTTTATATACATTTAATATATTCTGAACATCATTAATACTTCTCCTTATGGGTTCTTACGTTCACATCTCAGAGTTACTGGCGTCCACTTCCCACTGACACAGGTACTATAGTAAGCGCCTCCTGCTCTCACGTATCCCAAGGCACAACTGTAACGGACCCGTTCACCAGGACCAAAGTCTGTCTGTGTTATATAGCGGTCAGAAAGGTGTGCGTTGGGGAGGTACGGTGGCCCTCTACATCTGCCTAAAGGAAAGGGAGATGGACCATTTTGACAAAAGATAGAAAGTACATCTAGTATAATACCAATGCATCATAACATGTATTATATTTTTCAATGATCAAAGAGAGAGATCTTGGATGGTGTTATGTTTACCATCAGGCTTGGAGCTTTGAGTTATATCAGAGGAATGACAGAGTGGGAGCTGGGGCTGCCACTGGCCATCTGGTCCACAGGTAAGCTGCTGGGCTCCAGTCAGGAGGAAACCCTCAGAGCAGGTGAAGGTCACTGAGTCTCCGACCCTGTACACTGAGTCAGCCTCACTCAGCTTCACACCATTGGCCACAGAAGGATCAGGGCAGGTCACTTCTGCTGGAACCACTTGTGGTTTACCTCCTACTATAATGAGGACATTTAAAATGTTAGTGGTTTTGTTTAATTCATTGTTGCATCAATAATGACAATTGTTAATGTGGCTCATTTTGGAGATGCCTCCATGGAGACAATGAGCTTATGCTTTGGTTAAAAGCATTGCAGTACAGTAGATAGGACATTAGCCATGCTGTAGTAGCCTAAAGAAACGTTTGTTTATGTGATATTATCATGCTTTTGAGATAATGGGACAACTACGGACTGAATGTCCAAGGCCAACATGGTCAAGTCTCAACAGGAGTATCTTGGTGTGTGGTGCCTACAATCTCTTAGACAAGTACAGGGTCATGCCAGTCTGGTATTTCATACAGCAGGGCCTACTACATTGATTAGGAGGTGTGTTATGTATCCTACTTAGAAAGGGATAGATCTTATTGCTGCATATTACTGTAAGATTTGGTCATTGAATGTTGCACACCTTCACAAGTGGGAATCTCTCCACTCCAGCCAGACTCTTTACACATTCTGTATTCCATCCCCTTCAGTGTAAACCTGTTCCAATATCACAGAGAGGATGAAAACAAATCTCAGGCTATATAATGTGAATTCAACGTGAAAACAACAAAAAATGTCACTACTTCATTTAGTTTAAAAGTTAGGTGAAAAAAAAGATGAAATGCCCTTCTAGATGACTTTTTGCAAATCCAATCAGTTTTCCACATTGATTCAATGTCATCACATAGATTTTTGGGGTTAACATTATGTGGAAAACACATTGATCGAGTCAGTTTTTGTCCAGTGGGATACTTACCCCTCATTGCACACTGCATATGCCTTGTCCCTGAACGAAGCCCCTGTGTAATCATAGTGTCCATTGAACAACTCCCCAGCAGATCCACACGTTTTCTCTAAGGAGAGGACACATTCAAAAACAGCAGAGCAGTCAGGGAACGAATCCAGGGTGGATGCGCCAAACTCAACATAAAGACTCATAGAGAGAGGTGTTAAGACAGCGACACTGCAGCCCTCAACGACTGAAGAGAATATACATTCAACTTCCCAAATTTCCTCTCTTTGCAACCAGCAGAGTAGTGTCAAATGATAGCTCCTTGCCACAAAAGTCTCATCCCACACATCACAGACTCAGACAGAGAGACACTTATCATAACCATAATGATATGATGACATGACATTCATTGAACCAGTGTTATGCACAACAACAATACACTGAGCTAAATGCTTAGCTGTAGCCTATTACTTACTTTCACACTTCATGGATAACATTGTCCATTTTCCAGCTTCACACATGATAGAACGAATGCCTTTGTACCGAGTGTAGCCCTCAGCACATCTGTAGAGGACTTTAGCTCCTTCGCTGAATACGTTTTTCTGTCTCAGGTATTTGTCCCTGACTTGCATGTGTGGAAAGGACGGCGGCGTACCACATTTTGATGGAACTTCAGCTGTTTACAAACAAATGAGCCACACCAGAGAGGTAAAGAAGAATCAGAATCAATCAAGAGTTAGCTAACGTTGTTGAATTTTTTTATTTTTTTAAATAACTATTGACTTTCTGCTTCATTACGAAATAAACTTCGATGTGTTTTTGGTTGTTGAGACAATTACACCATGTCCATTCCAAGCTTATCTTTCAAAAAAAAAATTACAAAGTTATTTCAATATATTTAGGCAAGTTAGCTGGTTAACTCATTTATCCTGCTTTGTAGTACTCATCAACAGGGGCAATTTCAATCACCGCATTAATAAAGATTAATAACAATTCTAGAAATTACATTGTCGGTGTTACAGTGGTCTGTGCAATGTTATGTTTACGAATATAATAATCTTACCTGAGGGATGTATGGCAATTGATAAAAAGAACATGATTTTATATCCCAGATTCATCATTTCATCCACGTTTATTGTGCATTCGGATCTGTAGGCCTACCCGTTGAAATGTTATTGTGCTTAATAAAATACTATCTAGAGTAGGCTGTATTTTATAGTTGGAGGGTGGAGTAGACATGTAATTAGGCTTATTTCTATTCAGATGTTTATTTACGTCAGCTACTTAGGCTTTACTCACGGGGCGTGTTCGTTTTGCATGGCCTGGTGCCCCGGGTGGGCGGAATTTGCACATTTCAGACCATTCCATTGGCCTTAAGTGTAATCTCCACCCAACTGGGTCACTGGGCCATGCTAAACAAACTGGCCCATTAGTAAGCTACATTGTTTAGTCTACAACCTGTGTTTTCCCACTGATATTTGTAAATCACGTATGATTTGTGGACTAAGATGCACTCCAAAATAGGAGTGAGTCAAAGTTGATATGTTTTACATATCAAATTTCTTCCTGAAATTCTAGTTGCACACGTCTGTTAAGATAAGAGTGGAAAGCTCTATGGCCCATTTCCCTTTGGGGACAAATCTAAGGGCCAAATACATAGGACCAAGATTGAAAAAAAAGCTTGACAGAACATGATTTGTTTACACTAGCATTGTCTGCCTCTTCACTGATTTCCCCTCCACTCCTGATCCTCCAATTTCACCCACATTTCTGCTCTAGCCTGTATTCATGTTGCAGAGCAGATCCACAGAGAGAAACACTCCCATTTTAGTAAGATTATACAATTCTAACTTCTGCACACAAAATGCAGTGAGGCAAGATCATGCCACTGAACTTGTAATGGGAGCACTAGATTACCACACCCTCTGTTCTGTACATGCTTTGGACAGACAAAATATGTTTCCTATGATGGTAGTTAAACTGGCAGGGCAACCCAGTTTCCACCCAACCCAGTTCCCATAAAACTTCTTATTATCAAAACATAATTAATAAAAGTCTAGCTTGTCAACTTGTTTACTGTCCCCAATTGTATTTGTATAAAACTGAACTACACTGAACAAAACTATAAACACAACATGTAAAGGGTTGGTGCCATGTTTCATGACCTGAAATAAATGATCCCAGAAATGTTCCAAGCGCACAAAAACCTTACTTCTCTCAAATGTTGGGCAAAAATGTGTTTACATCCCGGTTAGTGAGCATTTCTCCTTTGACAAAATAACCCATCCACCTGACAGGTGTGGCATATAAAGAAACGGATTAAACAGCATGATCTTTACACAGGTGCACCTTGTACTGGGAACAATAAAAAGGCCACAATGCCAAAGATGTTTCAAGTTTTGAGGGAGCATGCAATTGCCATGCTGACAGCAGGAATGTCCACCATAGCTGTTGCCAGAGAATTGATTGTTAATTTCTCTACCATACGCTGCCTCCAACATCATTTTTGTGAATTTGGCAATATGTCCAACTGGCCTCACACCCTAAGACCACGTGGAACCACACCAGCCCAGGACCTCCAGAGCTGGCTTCTTCACCTGCGGGATGGCTGATGAAACTGTGTTTGCACAACTGAAGAATTTCTGCACAAACTGTCAGAAATCATCTCAGGGAAGCTCATCTGCGAGCTTGTCGTCCTCACCGGTGTCTTGACCTGACTGAAATTCTGCGTCGTGAACGACTTGTGGGCAAAAGCTCACCTTCGATGGCCACTGGCACGCTGGAGAAGTGTGCTCTTAAGATGAATCCTGGTTTCAACTGTACAAGGTAGATGGCATTGTGTTGTGTGGGTTTGCGGTTTTCTGATATCAATGTTGTGAACAGAGTGCCCCATGGTGGCGGGAAAGGCATAAGCTACGGACAACGAACACAATGGCATTTTATCTATGGCAAATTGAACGCACAGCAATACCGTGACCAGATCCTGAGGCCCATTGTCGTGCCATTCATCCACTGCCATCACCGTGACCAGATCCTGAGGCCCATTGTCGTGCCATTCATCCACTGCCATCACCTCATCTTTCAGCATGATAATGCACAGACCCATGTCGCAAGGACCTGTACACCATTCCTGGAAGCTGAAACTGTCCCAGTTCTTCCATGGCCTGCATATTCACCAGACATGACACCCATTGAGCATGTCTGGGATGCTCTGGATCAACGTGTACAACAACATGTTCCAGTCCTTGCCAATATCCAGCAACTTCGCACAGCCATTAAGAGGAATGGGACAAAATTCCACATGCCACAATCAACAGCCTGATCAACTCTATGCGAAGGAGATGTCACGCTGCATGAGGTAAATGGTGGCCACACCAGATACTGACTGGTTTTCTGATCCACGCCCCTAGCCTTTAAACATTTTTTATTTTTAAAGGCATCTGTGACCAACAGATCCATATCTGTACTCCCAGTCATGTGAAATCCATAGATTAGGGCCTAAATCATTTATTTTAATGGACTGATTTCCTTATATGAACTGTAACTCAGTAAAATCTTTGTTGCGTTTATATTTTTGTTCAGTGCATTTGTGTAGACTAGCCATGTTATCAACATTTGATTACTGATGAACCACTCATCCAAGGACAGGATGCCTATAGGCGGAGTACTGATTTATTTTGGTCCTCGGTCTGTCATTGGTTTATAGCAGGGGTGTCAAACTAATTCCATGGATGGCCTAGTGTCTGCTGACTTTTGTTTTTTCCTTTCAATTAAGACCTAGACAACCAGGTGAGGAGAGTTCCTTACTAATTAGTGACCTTAATTCATCAATCAAGTACAAGGGAGGATCGAAAACCCACAGACACTTTGACACATTTATAGAAAGCACCATTTAAGTTCCCTACACATCAGAAAACCCAACAATTTATTATTTCTATTCCAACTATAGTTCAGAATTGTCCTAATTTATAAGTACAGTAAAACAAGTTAATATATGACTCATAAGGTTTCATTACAATGTCTCCACACCTTAAAGTGTTGTTGGTTTAGGTAAATGGTTGCCTCGAGTGTAGTACAATGCAGTCTTGCGAAAGATGCCCACTGATACACAAACAAGGCTGTGAAAGCGGTAATGCGTGACAAGGACATTACTGCGTCCAATAACAGAAATGAAAAAAATAATAATATAGTCAAAAGGAGGCACCCCTGCTGATTGAAGCAAATAAATACTTCCTGTGAGAATAATGTACTGTATGCTTCAGTAGTTCATGCTATACACAGACAAGTTTCAGATGGTAGTATAACAATGAACCAACCCATTTCCCTATGACACACCAGTCTGGAAACATTTGAACATCCCCAATCCCCTGCTGCCACCTTCCCTTTATGTCCTTGAGACACTTATTGTATTAGTCCTCTTTCACAGATACTGTAGGTCAAATATGAGAAGATTGAGTCATCTAGGTTATTATTCCCAGGAAGCCACTCCCAGTCTTGCCCCATAGCCAGGGTTCTGCCACAGGCTTGCCCTGGCTTGAGAGAGACAGGGAGTTGTAGTGGAAACATCTAAACAGGATGACACCTCCCAATGAGCTCAATACATCTGGCCACATTATGTACCAGAGAACCAAGTCAAGTCAAACTGCCATGAGCAAGACGTTCTGACAGAGTACAACATAATTTCTTCAATAATTTACACTTACATCAGATAATTCTAGTGATCTAAAAATATCTTACAGCATCATACCATTATGTCATTCAGTATGTTGTAGTCTTACAGGCTACTGACTGACTGCCTACTTATATAATAACATTGTCTTGTAACAGCCACAAAAGTAATGTTGCTAAACACCAGCACAGAAGCACTTTAGAGCAGCATTGAATTTAACATTATCAATGTGGCAGTAATAAACAAGATGCACATGGTTGGACACAATCAGTGAACTGTAAGTATGAAAGTACCCATCTTCGATTACGCTGTGCTTTTTCAAATGTCAGTATAGCACATTTAAGAATAAATATTCCAAAATGTTGATGGCATGGCATGTTGACTGTAACTACAGTAGTACTGTCTAAAAAGAATTTGCCCCCTTAAATCATGTTGCCATTTTAGCTGAGGACATGCAATTGATACATTGATAATGCAAAGACATGGGTGTTTCATAACATGGCCATGAATATGTGACAGAATTGCAGTGTGAAATGTGAACTCTATACACACACAGTAATGTAACATGTAAAAGTAACATGTGACTAACTAATAACATTAACTCTTAAGCCAAAATGTTAAATCCTGTATGGTGGTCTTTCAGCATTTGTACTCTCACTGAGGAAACAAGGCTGGTCAAGTATGAGAATGTTCAAAAGAGATGATATTCAACTATCCAATTAAAGGGGTACATATACTGAACAAAAATATAAAAAGACAACATGTAAAAGTGTTGGTCCTATGTTTCATGAGCTGAAATAAAAGATCCCAGAAATGTTCCATACGCACAAAAATACATTTCTCAAATGATGTAAACAAATGTATGCACATCTCTGTTAGTGAGCATTTCTCATTTGCCAAGACAATCCATCCACCTGATGGGTGTGGCATGTCAAGAAGCTGATTAAACAGCATGCTCATTACACAGGTGCACCTTGTGCTGGGGACAACAAAAGATCACTAAAGTGTGCAGTTGTGTCACAACACAATGCCACATATGTCTCAAATTGAGGGAGCGTGCAATTGGCATGCTGATTGCAGGAATGCCCACCAGAACTGTTGCCAGAGAATTTAATGTTAATTTCTGAGGACTATTTATGTCTGTAATAAAGCCCTTTTGTGAGGAAAAGCTCATTCTGATTGGCTGGGCCTGGCTCCCAAGTGGGTGGGCTTATGCCCTTCCCAGGCCCCAATGGCTGCAACCTCGCCCAGTCATGTCAAATCCATAGATTAGGGCCTAATTTATTTATTTAAAATGTACTATTTTCCTTATATGAGCTGTAACTCAGTTAAACCATTAAAATTGTTGCATGTTGCATTTATATTTTTGTTCAGAATATATTATTCATAAGATCTTAAGTAATTGTTTATAAACTACATTGTAGAATTAAAGGATAATAATTTAAGGATAAGACAGTGTTTGTAGTCAGTGCTTTGTTTTTGATAAATTTTTCAGTGTGGCAACCCTCTCCATTAGTTAGTGTAAATTAAATACATTGTAATAGACAAATCACTGAATGTCTCAAATCTACTGAGACAAATAATCTCAAGGATGTCCTCTATTCAACATTCTAAAGTTCTGTTCACAATAAATTAAACGTTGACTGTTGATAAGTGTGTGTGCGCAAGGTCATGTTTGTCTCAAATCACATCGCTCTTCACCCACACACACCATCTATCTAACAGATGGCAACAGAAATGGAACTGTAGAACAAATTCTGGCCACTACAACAACCACATTCCATACCTAATTTGCTGCTAAGACAGTGTGCTTGAACTCCTGCTTGACAATCAAATTGGTAAGGCTGGCATGGTATGAAGCAAGCCTGAGCAGACAGAGGGTACCTGGGTTCAAATAGTATTTGAAATAATAAAAAATAATTTAGCTGTGCTTTATAGCGCTTCACTGTTGCAATGGAATCAGCGGAAAAGTCCCCAAAGTGCAAACACTACCCACCTGGCACTCCAGGCAAGCTAAAGCAAACACTACCCACCTGGCACTCCAGGCAAGCTAAAGCAAACACTGCCCACCTGGCACTCCAGGCAAGCTAAAGCGAACACTAAAGGTATTTAACAAGATTTCTAAATTGTATTTGAACCCAGATCTGATGGCAGCGAAAATGTGGGGGAGTGGAGACACCCTTCTCAGTCCTCTTCAACTGTGGACAGCATCTTCTGCATCTCCTGGGCTGAAGCAGTTGAGAGACTCCTTTAAGAGGCAGAAGGAGGGGGAAACAGAGTGTTACATCCATGCAAAGCTGTGCCAAGGCCAGGGGCCATCCTCATAGTTTGTTTTGACTGGCCTCTGCTACACTTGAGCTCAGACAGAGGAGGGTGAGGTCAATCACAAGACACAGCTTACTCTGTTTTTATAATAAGCTGTTTTTAGAAATTATCAACTTTAATGAGGCAAATGGGGAAACTAAAACTGCAGATTAAAAAATAAATAATTTTAAGCCTAAAAGCACCAACAGGGGTAAACGGTGAGGTCCTTCTGATCCTTCTGAAAATGTTAGGGCTTTGTCAAGCAACTAGTTACAGACAACAACAAAAAACAATTTAGCATAATTTACATGTTAAAAGAAGATGAATGAAAAATATATTTTGTATAGTAGTGGTGTGCGGCGAAACAAAAAATGTGGACTCAATAGTAAACTTTGTGACAAAAGCACCAAATTTAGCACAGAAGTAGATGTATGTATCCTGAAATTACAGTCGTGGCCAAAAGTTTTGAGAATGACACAAATATTAATTTCCACAAAGTTTGCTGCTTCAGTGTCTGGATATTTTTGTCAGATGTTACTATGGAATACTGAAGTGTAATTACAAGCCTTTCATAAGTGTCAAAGGCTTTTATTGACAATTACATGAAGTTGATGCAAAGAGTCAATATTTGCAGTGTTGACCCTTCTTTTTCAAGACCTCTGCAATCCACCCTGGCATGCTGTCAATTAACTTCTGGGCCACATCTGATGGCAGCCTAGTCTTGCAGAATCAATGCTTGGAGTTTGTCAGAATTTGTGGGTTTTTGTTTGTCCACCCGCCTCTTGAGGATTGACCACAAGTTCTCAATGGGATTAAGGTCTGGGGAGTTTCCTGGCCATGGACCCAAAATATCGATGTTTTGTTCTCCGAGCCACTTAGTTATCACTTTTGACTTATGGCAAGGTGCGCCATCATGCTGGAAAAGGCATTGGTCATCACCAAACTGTTCCTGGATGGTTGGGGGAAGTTGCTCTCGGAGGATGTGTTGGTACCATTCTTTATTCATGGCTGTGTTCTTAGGCAAAATTTTGAGTGATCCCACTCCCTTGGCTGAGAAGCAACCCCAGACATGAATGGTCTCAGAATGCTTTACTGTTGGCATGACACAGGACTGATGGTAGCGCTCATCTTGTCTTCTCCGGACAAGCTTTTTTCCGGATGCCCCAAACAATCGGAAATGGGATTCATCAGAGAAAATGACTTTGCCCCAGTCCTCAGCAGTCCAATCCCTGTACCTTTTGCAGAATATCAGTCTGTCCCTGCTGTTTTTCCTGGAGAGAAGTGGCTTCTTTGCTGCCCTTGACACCAGGCCATCCTCCAAAAGTGTTCGCCTCACTGTGCGTGCAGATGCACTCACACCAGCCTGCTGCCATTCCTGAGCAAGCTCAACTGTAGAAGACAGTCCTGGCGCTTGCTGGACTTTCTTGGGTGCCCTGAAGCATTCTTCACAACAATTGAACCGCTCTCCTTGAAGTTCTAAATTATCTGATAAATGGTTGATTTAGATGCAATCTTGCTGGCAGCAATATCCTTGACTGTGAAGCCTTTTTTGTGCAAAGCAATGATGACGGCACGTGTTTCCTTGCAGGTAACCATGATTGACAGAGGAAGCACAATGATTCCAATCACCTCCCTCCCTTTGAAGCTTCCAGTCTGTTATTCGAACTCAATCAGCATGACAGAGTGATCTCCAGCCTTGTCCTCGTAAACACTCACACCTGTGTTAAAGAGAGAATCACTGACATGATGTCAGCTGGTCCTTTTGTGGCAGGGCTGAAATGCAGTGGAATTTTTTTTTGTGGGGGGGATTCAGTTCATTTGCATGGCAAAGGGGGAATTTGCAATTAATTGCAATTCATCTGATCACTCTTCATAACATTCTGGAGTATATGCAAATTGCCATCAAACAAACTGAGGCATCAGACTTGGTAAAAATTAATATTTGTGTCATTCTCAAAACTTTTGACCACGACTGTACAGGGCCTTCAGAAAGTATTCATACACCTTGACTTTGTCCACATTTTGAGTTACAGCATGAATTCAAAATTAATTAATTAAATTAAAATTAAAATTAATTAAATCTATTGTTTTCTCTCACCCAGTTACACACAATACCCCATAATGCCAAACGAAAACACGTTGCAATTTTTTTAGAAAAAATTAAATCTATAAATATCTAATTTGCATAAGTATTCTCATCCCTGATGTTAGAATCATCTTTGGCAGTGATTAAAGCAGAGACTTTCAGGGTAAGTTTAAGAGCTTTCCACACCTAGATTGTGCAACAGTTGCCCATTATTCTTTGCAAAATTCTTCAAGGATTGTCCAATTTGTTGTTGATCATTGCCAGACAACCATTTTCAAGTAGATTTAAGTCAAAACTGTAACTAGGCCACTCATGAACATTCACCATCTTCTTGGTACTGTAATCAACTCCAGTGCAGACTAGGCCTTGTGTTTAGGTTATTGTCCTGCTGAAAGGTGTATTCATCTCCCGGTGTCTGGTGGAAAGCAGACTGAACCAGGTTTTCCTCTAAGACTTTGCCTGTGCTTAGCTCCATTCTGTTTATTTTTTACCCTGAAAAACCCAGTCCTTAACAATTACAAGCATACCCATAACATGATGCAGCCACCACTACGCTTGAAAATATGGAGAGTGGTACTCAGTAATGTGTTGTATTAATTTTTTGCTGTATTACTTTAGTGCCTTGTTACAAACAGGATGCATGTTTTGCAATATTTTTAGTCTGTACAGGCTTCCTTTTTTTCACTGTCAATTAAGCGTCCTTCCTAACTCCAGCATCTGAGTTAGGAAGGACACCTGTATCTTTGTAATGACTGGGTGCATTGATACAACATCCAAAGTGTAATAAGTTCACCATGCTCAAAGGGATATTCAGTGTCTGCTTTTCAAAAATGTGTACCCATCTACCAATAGGTGCCCTTCTTTTCGAGGCATTGGAATACCTCCCTGGTCTGTGGTTAAACCTGTGTTTGAAATTCACTGTTTGACTGAGGGACCTTAAAGATACTTGTATGTGTGGGGTACAGAGATGAGGTAGTTATTCAAAAATCATGCCAACCACTATTATTGCACACAGAGTGAGTCCATACAACATATTACATGACTAGTTAAGCAAATTTCTACTCTTGGAACTTATAAAAAAGGGGTTGAATACCTATAGACTCAAGACATTTCAGCTTTTCAATTTTAATTAATTTGTTTAAAAAAAATGAAAAACATAATTCCACTCTGACATTATGGGGATATTGTGTGCTGGCAAGTAACAAAAAAATATATAATTTTATCCATTTTTAGAGAATCTTGTTTCTCATGGTCTGAGTGTCCTTTAGGTGCCTTTTGGCAAACTCCAAGTGGGCTGTCATGTGCCTTTTACTGAGGAGTGGCTTCCGTCTGGGTCTGATTGGTGGAATGCTGCAGAGATGGTTGTCTTTCTGGAAGGTTCTCCCATCTCCACAGAGGAACTCTAGTGCCCCGTCAAGAGTGACCATCGGATTCTTGGTCACCTCCCTGACCAAAGCCCTTCTCCCCCTGCTCAGGTTGGCCGGGTGGCCAGCTCTAGACCTGATATAGACAGTGTGTTCTTTTCCAAATCATGTCCAATCAATTATAATTACCACAGGTGGGCTCCAATCAAGTTGAAGAAACATCTGAAGGATTATCAATGGAAACAGGATCCACCTGAGCTCAATTGAGTATCATAGCAAAGGGTCTGAATACTTATGTACATTTTTATTTTTACTCGCTTTGTCATTATGGGATATTGTATGTAGACTTTATTTAATCAATTTTAGAATAAGGCTGTAACGTAACAAAATATGGAAAAAGTCAAGGGGTCTGAGTACTTTCTTAATGCTTTCTAAAAGGCTGATGGCATCGGCACCCACATTGCCCATATCGGTGGCCATCTTAGGTCATACCGGTATGTCAGATTAGCTCTAAATCACCAATTTCATAGCTTCTGAGTATCACAGAAATACAACACTTTGAATGAGTAACAGACAAAATGTTCATAACATGTGGCTATGGATGAAATGCATCAAATTAACAACTTAAATTAAAAATATATATTTTGAAACATTAAACTTGTGTGGGACAAATTGTGTGGGACCGTCCCGCATTTTGGCCCTTTGTTCCACGTCCCCCAACCAAACAATCATGTCCCGCATTTTATTAACAAATTCAAACACCACTAATTTAGAAAAAAAAGGTTGATTTGTCCCATATTTCAGTCACACATTCCAACCGGTCTCTTGCAGTCATGTTGCGCTTACATATACAGTTGAATTGGGAAGTTTACATACACTTAGGTTGGAGTCATTTAAACTTGTTTTTCAACCACTCCACAAAATTCTTGTTAACAAACTATAGATTTGGCAATTCAGTTAGGACATCTACTTTGTGCATGACAAGTAATATTTCCAACAATTGTTTACAGACAGATTATTTCCCTGTATCACAATTCCAGTGGGTCAGAGGTTTACATACACTAAATTGACTGTGCCTTTAAACAGCTTGGAAAATTCCAGAAAATTATGTAATGGCTTTAGGAGCTTCCGATAGGCTAATTGACATGATTTGAGTCAATTGGAGGTGTACCTGTGGATGCATTTCAAGGCATACCTTCAAACTCAGTGCCTCTTTGCTTGACATTATTGGAAAATCAAAAGAAAATCAGCCAAGACATCAGAAAATAAATTGTAAACCTCCACAAGTCTGGTTCATCCTTTGGAGCAATTTCCAAATGCCTGAAGGTACCACGTTCATCTGTACAAACAATAATACGCAAGTATAAACACTGTGGGACCACGCAGCCGTCATACCGCTCAGGAAGGAGACGCGTTCTGTCTCCTAGAGATGAACGTACTTTGGTGCGAAAAGTGCGAATCAATCCCAGAACAACAGCAAAGGACCTTGTGAAGATGCTGGAGGAAACAGATACAAAAGTATCTACATCCACAGTAAAACGAGTCCTATATCGACATAACCTGAAAGGCCGCTCAGCAAGGAAGAAGCCACTGCTCCAAAACCGCCATAAAAAAGCCAGTCTAAGGTTTGCAACTGACATTTTTTTAGAAATGTCCTCTGGTCTGATGAAACAAAAATAGAACTGTTTGGCCATAATGACCATTGTTATGTTTGGAGGAAAAAGGGGGAAACTTGCAAGCCAAAGAATACAATCCCAAACGTGAAGCACGGGGGTGGCAGCATCATGTTGTGGGGTGCTTTGCTGCAGGAGGAAAATTATGTGGATATATTGAAGCAACATCTCAAGACATCAGTCAGGAAGTTAAAGCTTGGTCACCAATGGGTCTTCCTAATGGACAATGACCCCAAGCATACTTCCAAAGTTGTGGCAAAATGGCTTAAGGACAACAAAGTCAAGCTATTGGAGTGGCCATCGCAAAGCCCTGACCTCAATCCTATAGAACATTTGTGGGCAGAACTGAAAAAGCGTGTGCGAGCAAGAGGCCGACAAACCTGACTCAGTTACACCAGCTCTGTCAAGAGGAATGGGCCAAAATACACCCAACTTATTGTGGGAAGCTTGTGGAGGCTACCCAAAACATTTGACCCAAGTTAAACAATTTAAAGGTAATGCAACCAAATACTAATTGAGTGTATGTAAACTTCTGACCCACTGGGAATGTGATTAAATAAATAAAAGCTGAAATAAATCACTATTATTCTGACATTTCACATTCTTACTATAAAGTCATGATCCTAACTGACCTAAGACAGGGAATTTTTACTAGAATTAAATGTCAGGAATTGTGAAAGTGAGTTTAAATATATTTGGCCAAGATGTATGTAAACTTCCGACTTCAACTGTATATATAATAAGATGTTGTACTGGAGATGTTAAACACTTCTCAAATCATTACTAAGATCTGATATTCTGCACAGACATAGGCCTATCGTCAACCAATAACATTTCTCAAATACTTTCCAGCAAAATTCGAGCTAAACTTGGAGAGGACAGTTGCCTAACTACTTACAAAAATGTTGCTTCTGACGAAGTGCTACAAAAGTAAATAAATAGCCGCGTTAGACTGAAATAAGGTAATTTGATCTAACTTGTGAGGCTCTACATGCTCATTAGTTGCTCATTTAACATATTTGCTGTATAGCCCCTTTGGAAAATGTAAATTTATTGTTGAAAATGTGAAGACAAAAACATTTTTTTTATGTGAATCACATTTTTATGTGAATAACAACAGCATTGCCCCCAGTTTGGGAATATCTGCTCAAGTAGAATTCACTCTTCTCCTACTCAGGTGTTTTAACAGTTGATAATCAGATAGAATTGACATGCTGTACCAAAATGAACGAATGGCAGGTGTCAACACTATCGCGCATTAGATGACACATTCAGAGTACTACATTTCACATACTATAAAAACCTTTTTTTTTTTTGCATACTATTTAGTACGCTAGTATGGGTATTCAGAAACACCCAGTGTCTTGGAAGATCACAATGATTAATTAGTATTCTACATAACCAAATTTAACAGCATAGTATAATGTTACCGTTTTACAATGGTTAGCTGAATAGACAAACAAATACACGCTACTGTTCGAAAGTTTGGGGTCACTTAGAAATGTCCTTGTTTTTCTGTGAAGGGAGTAGCACACGGTGTTGTATGAGATCTCAGTTTCTTGGCAATTCCTCGCATGGAATAGCCTTCATTTCTCAGAACAATAATAGAGTGACAAGTTTCAGAGGAAAGTTATTTGTTTCTGGCCATTTTGAGCCTGTAATCCAACCCATAAAATGCTGATGCTCCAGATACTCAACTAGTCTAAAGGTGGCCAGTTGTATTGCTTCTTGAATCAGCACAACAGTTTTCAGCTGTGCTAACATAATTGTGAAAGGGTTTTCTAATGATCAATTAGCCTTTTAAAATGGATTATCTAACACAGCGTGCCATTGGAACACAGGAGTGAAGGTTGCTGATAATGGGCCTCTGTATGCCTATGTAGATTTTCCATAAAAAAATCTGCCGTTTCGAGCGTCATTTACAACATTAACAATGTCTACACTGCATTTGTGATCAATTTGATGTTATTTTAATGGACAATTTTGTTTTGCTTTTCTTTCAAAAACAAGGACATTTCTAGGTGACCCTAAACTTTTGAACGACAGTGTATATTGTGGACAAAATACAAAGGCATTTGCCACTATGCAGAATATGCTTGTATTGAAACTAAATACAGGAAGAATATATCGGTTGTTAACACAAATCGGCTCTAATTTGCTCACGTAAAAAATATTTGAAAATCAAATGAAGGGTTTACAGGTGGACATTTAATCTGTAAAATTCTGCCAACATTTTTTATTCATGTAGTCGCCCCTCCCCCGCGATTTTCCGCAAAATCCTGCTGTTGGTCACCCTAAATTGTACAATAAATGTGTGATAATAAATAAATATCTGGTTATTTGGGGGAATTTTAATGTTTTACTGCTTGAAAGACAGTGTCTCTTTGCAATCATTACCAATTTGGGGTCAATAATAATAACCTCCGTTGGCGCCCCTTAAGCAAAAAATATGTTGGGTGCTTTTAGGGTTAAAAGGTAGAGTCAGTGATGCACATAGAGAGCAGAATCGGGCCGACTTCCGCAACAACTAAGACTGCGAAGCATGAGACAAAATAGTTTTGGTCCTGTAGCTATTGCCATGCAGCAGCGTGAAGCACACCCGTGCAGATTCTATGAGTGCATCATCGTCTTGCATTGTGCTCTCCTGCAGTAACTGACGTTTATCCTACTGCTTGTGGAAAGGTCATATCACCGAGTCTCAGTTGAAGGACATAAGTAACATCATAAACATATTTAAAAGAGCGAGACATTCATACAGAAAGACAACACTAACTTGGCTTTGTGCCAACTCTGCTCCCTCAGGGTCCTCAAAGGACTGCATGCTGGGTAGAAAGGGGGCCAGGGGCCGTCGAGATTGAGGTAGGTTGCCAGCGCTGTAGAGGCGCGGTCGCTTCACCTGGTCGTGACTGGACAGCGGGGTGAAACTGTTCCTCCGTAGGAATGTGGCAGGAACGACGTCATTACGGACTTTATCCTGGTGAGACAAGATTAAGGAAAGAGAATCAGAAATGAGAGAAATAAAGTATGTTTCACTGTGTGTGTGTGTGCGTGCGCGTGTGCACACGCCTTGCTTGCTACACTTCTTGTGAAAACAATCCAGCTGGAACAAACAGAAGATTGAAGGCGCTTTGCGGTTCCTTTCCCAGACATGTTATTCTCCCTCCATTTAACAGGGCTATTCTCAGGAAAAGGCAGTGTGGTCATTTTTATGAGTGTGACGCCCACACCACCAGGGACATCTGGTTAACACACTGTACTGGGGACAGCACTGAGGTCTGTTCACACCAGAACTACAATCCCATCAGAAAATATTCATACCCCTTGACTTATTCCACAGTTTGCTGTGTTACAATTAAAACATGGATTAAAATATGTTTTTTTCTCATCCATCTACACACAAAACCCCATAATGACAAAGTGAAAACAATTTTAGCAAATCTATTGTAAATAAAATACAGAAATATCTCATTTACATAAGTATTCACACCCCTGAGTGAATACTTTGCCGAAGCACCTTTCGCAGTGATTACAGCTGTGAGTCTTTCTGGATAAGTCTAAGAGCTTTCCACACCTGGATTCCACACCTGGATTGTCCATTATTCTTTTCAACATTTTTCAAGCTTTGTCAAATTGGATATTGATCATTGCTTGACAACCATTTTCAGGTCTTGCTATAGATTTAAATAGATTTACAGAGTACCAGTCAAAAGTTTGGACACACCTACTCATTCAATTGTTTTTATTTTCTACAATGTAGAGTAATAGTGAAGACAACAAAACTAATAAAATAATGTTAAATATATATATATTCTTCAAAGTAGCAACCCTTTATCACAGCTTTGCACACTCTTGGCATTCTCTCAACCAGCTTCACCTGGAATGCCTTCCAGTCTTGAAGGAGTTACCACATATGCTGAGCACTTGTTGCCTGCTTTTCCTTCATTCTGCGGTCCAACTCATCCCAAACCATCTCAATTGGGTTGAGGTCCGGTGACTGTGGAGGCCAGGTCATCTGATGCAGCACTCCATCACTCTCCTTCTTGGTCAAATAGGCCTTACATAGCCTGGAGATGTGGTGGGTCATTGTCCGGTTGAAAAACAAATTATAGTGGGACTAAGCGCAAACCAGATGGGATGGTGTGTCGCTACAGAATGCTGTGGTAGCGATGCTGGTTAAGTGTGCCTTGAATTCAAAAGAACTTACTGATAGTGTCACCAGCAAAGAACCCCCACACCACCTCCTCCATGCTTCTCGGTGGGAACCACACATGCTCAGCGTCTCACAAAGACACGGCGGTTGGATCCAAAAATCTAATTTGGACTCATCAGACAAAAGGACAGATTTTCACCTGTCTAATGTCCATTGCTCGTGTTTCTTTACCCCAAGCAAGTGTCTTCTTCTCATTGGTGTCCATTAGTAGTGGTTTCTTTGCAGCAATCCGACCATGAAGGCCTGATTCACGCAGTCTCCCATGAACAGTTGATGTTGAGATGTGTGTTACTTGAACTCTGAAGCATTTATTTGGGGTGCAATCTGCGGCTGGTAACTAATGAAATTATCCTCTTCAGCACAGGTAACTCTGGGTCTTCCTTTCCTGTGGCGGTCCTCATGAGAGCCAGTTTCATCATAGAGCTTGATGCTTTTTGCAACTGCACTTGAAGAAACTTTAAAAGTTCTTGACTTTTTCCGGATTGACTAACCTTCATGTCTTAAAGCAATGATGGACTGTTGTTTCTCTTTGCTTATTTGAGCTGTTCTTGCCATAATATGGACTTGGTCTTTTACCAAATAGGGCAATCTTCTGTATACCACCCCTACCTTGTCACAACACAACTGATTGGCTCAAACGCATTAAGGAAATCAATTCCACAAATGAACTTTTAACAAGGCACACCTGTTAATTGAAATGCATTCCAGGTGACTAACTCATGAAGCTGGTTGAGAGAATGCCAAGAGTGTGCAAAGCTATCATCAAGGCAAAGGGTGGCTACTTTGAAGAATCTCAAATATATTTATTTGTTTAACACTTTGTTTGTTACCACACGATTCCATTAGTTATTTCATTGTGTTGATGTTTTCCCTATTATTCTACAATGTAGAAAATAGTACAAATAAAGAAAAACTAACTTTGCCTCTCAGGAACATTCACCGTCTTCTTGGTAAGCAGCTCCAGTATAGATTTGGCGTTGTGTTTTAGGTTATTGTCCTGTTGCAAGCTGAATTCATCTCCTAGTTTCTGGTGGCATGCACATTAAACCAGGTTTTCCTCTAGGACTTTGTCTGTGTTTAGCTCCATTCAGTTTATTTTTTATCCTGAAAAACTCTCCAGTCCTTAACGACTACAAGCATACCCATAATATGATGCAGCCACCACTTTGCTTGAAAATATGGAGAGTGGTACTCAGTAATGTGTTATTGGATTTGCCTCAAACATAACACGTATTCAGGACAAAAAGTGAATTGCTTTCCCACATCTTGCAGTATTACTTCAGTGCCTCGTTTAAAACAGGATGAATGTTTTGGAATATTTGTATTCTGTACAGGCGTTCTTCTTTTCACTCTGTAAATTAGGTTAGAATTGGAGAGTAACTACAATGTTGTTCATCCATCATCAGTTTGAGCCATTAAACTCTGTAACGGTTTTAAAAAGTTACCGTTAGCCTCATGATGAAATCCCTGAGCGGTTTCCTTCCCCTCCGGCTACTGAGTTAGAAAGGAAGCCTGTATCTTTGATGTGAATGGGTGTATTACTAAACCATCCAAAGTGTAATTAATAACTTCACTATGCTCAAAGGGATATTCAATGTCTACTTTTTATTTAAAAAATTCACATCTGCCAATAGGTGCCCTTCTTTGCGAGGCAATGGAAAACCTCCCTGGTTTTTGTGGTCGAATGTGTGTTGAAATTCACTTCTCAACTGAGGGACCTTCGATAATTGTATGTGTGGGGTACAGAGATAAGGTAGTCATTAAAAAATAATGTTAAACACTATTATGCACACAGAGTGAGTCTATATTGTGACTTGTTAAGCACATCTTTACAACTGAACTTATTTAGGCTTGTCATAACAAAAAGGGGAAATACTTACAAGACATTTAATCTTTTCATGTTTAATTAATTGGTAAAAATGTCTAAAAACATAATTCCACTTTCACATTATGGGGTACTGTGTGTAGGCCAGTGACAAAAAAACAAATATTTAATCAATTTTAAATCCAGGCTGTAACAACAAAATGTGGAAAAAGTCAAGCGATGTGAATAATTTCTGTATGTACTATACTGTATAACCAGAACAGATTACATGACATGAAATAGGCTGAGGGTGGAGAGGGTGTGCTGGCTTTTTATAAGAACAATTTCATTACAAAATAGAACGCTTCAAACCACACCTCCACAGCTCAGCCAGGTGGTAATGACTCGGCTGTTTACTGTCAAACTGACCCTTGAGGGAAAGTCTTCGGATCAGTGATCAGAACTGGCTACATCCGTTACCGAGAGGGAAACAGGAAATAAACCTATGAAATTAAGAAGAACGCACAGTAGATTGAACAGAGATATGGCAAGGAGAGCAACTCACTAATGGCCTATCCCGGTGAGTGTTCACAGCCTTCACTTTCAGGTCAAACATGTCCACTTTGCAACCTGGCCGAGAGATGGAGAGAATAACAGTCCATGTTAACCTGAGAGAGGGAGGAGAAATATGTGGATTCTGAGACAGGGTAGTCTTGGATGAGATATCCTACCATAAGCCACAGGGGTGAGCTTTAGAACCGTGTGGAGGGGACACTTCAAGTAGGGCAGGTCATCTGTGCCAACAGAAACAAGAATGCCAATGACTTCACTTAGAACATTACACGTGAGATCTATGCATCATCTCAAGACAACTCAATCTTATGCATTTCAATGACACATGACAGTTAATGATACATATTTATTTTTCAGGGATTATATTTAGATTAGATGATATCATTACTCAATAGTTTGCATTACTTCCCTTTCATGACATCTGGGATGAGGCAGTGACAGACAGAGGTGCCCAATGCCCAGTTACAGACTTTACTAGCATTTAAAATGCTCTTTTAGGTACAAACCACTTTTGCTCCTGACTTGACAGACCTTTAAGACCTTGACATTGTTTAGCCTCAACTTAATTACCTCGACTAACCAGTGCCACCGCATATCGACTCTGTACCAGGACCCTCTGTATATAGCCTCACTATTGGTTACACAAAACATGCCGTTTAAATTTTTTATTTTTTTTCCATTGTTGGTTAAACGCTTGTAAGTAAGCATTTCACTAAGTATTTGACACATACACATACAGTTTTATTTTACTTTTATTTCTGTCCTGTTTCATCCAGGATGAACATGAGCAAGTGTTTTTTCACTCAAAACAAGCAGCTGTAAATTAAGAGGAGTGTGTTTGTATCCTAGCCAAAGTAAATTAGTTTCCTAACACAGGGCTGTGTCTATATGCGAATCTCCATGTTTATATAAATGAGATTGTGTTTGTACCTGCACTCTTATCCAGGAAGTAAGCGAGCAGGCATCGCATGACAGCCTGGTGGCAGATGACCAGCACGTTGCCTTGTCTCTCCAGTTCCATGATGACCGGCTCTAACCTCTGCACTAGGTCCTGGTAGGACTATGGAGGGGGGAGGGACAAACTGAGCTCAATGACTCAGATGAATAGGCCAGATAGATCTCTGTAGAGAAGAAAGAAAGAATTACCTCTCCCCCTGGGTAGCGGTAGTGGTACTTGTCCTGGTCTCTCAAGGAAAACTCCTCAGGGTAGGTTTTCTCGATTATATCATAGGTCATCTCCTCACACACACCCTGAGACACAGAAATATGTCATTTTAAAAGACAATCATGATTTAACAATGTAACCACTACCATGTTTTGTCTAGGGGTCATTAGTGCACTGTGGTACTGACTGCATCGATCTCGTTGAGTATCTTCCACTGCTCGTAGGGCACCCCAAGCTCCTCAGCAGTCTGGATGGTCCGTCTCAGCTGGCTGGTCCACACCTTTAGGTCCGACAGACCATGCTCCTCCACAAAACCCTTAAGCGCTCCAGCAAACTGAGGATTAGAATAGGCATAGTAGGTTTAATAGTGTACGTAAGAGGGAGATGTCATATAGTGATTTAAGAACACCTTCCTAATATTGAGTTGCACCACCTTTTGCCCTAAGAACAGCCTAAATTTGTCAGGGCATGGACTCGACAAGGAGTTCCACAGGGATGCTAGTCCATGTTGACTCCAATGCTTCCCATAGTTGTGTCAAGTTGCTTGGATGCCCTTTGGGTGGTGGACAATTCTTGATACACACGGGAAACTGAAATCCAGCAGCGTTGCAGTTCTTGTCACAAACCGGTGCGCCTGGCACCTACTACCACACCCCATTCAAAGCCACTTCAATCTTTTGTCTTGCCCATTTACCCTCAATGGCACACATACACAGTCCATGTCTCAATTGCCCAAAGGCTTAAAAATCCTTCTTTAACCTGCCTCCAACCCTTCATCTACACTGATCGAAGTGGATTTAGCAGGTGACATCAATAAGGAATCATGGCTTTCGCCTGGTCAGTCTGTCATGGAAAGAGCAGGTGTTTCTAATGTTTTGTGCACTCAGTGTACATACAGTGCCTTGCGAAAGTATTCAGCCCCCTTGAACTTTGCGACCTTTTGCCACATTTCAGGCTTCAAACATAAAGATATAAAACTGTATTTTTTTATGAAGAATCAACAACAAGTGGGACACAATCATGAAGTGGAACGACATTTAGTGGATATTTCAAACTTTTTTAACAAATCAAAAACTGAAAAATTGGGCGTGCAAAATTATTCAGCCCCTTTACTTTCAGGGCAGCAAACTCTCTCCAGAAGTTCAGTGAGGATCTCTGAATGATCCAATGTTAACCTAAATGACTAATGATGATAAATACAATCCACCTGTGTGTAATCAAGTCTCCGTATAAATGCACCTGCACTGTGATAGTCTCAGAGGTCCGTTAAAAGCGCAGAGAGCATCATGAAGAACAAGGAACACACCAGGCATGTCCGAGAAACTGTTGTGAAGAAGTTTAAAGCCGGATTTGGATACAAAAAGATTTCCCAAGCTTTAAAACATCCCAAGGAGCACTGTGCAAGCGATAATATTGAAATGGAAGGAGTATCAGACCGTTGCAAATCTACCAAGACCTGGCCGTCCCTCTAAACTTTCAGCTCATACAAGGAGAAGACTGATCAGAGATGCAGCCAAGAGGCCCATGATCACTCTGGATGAACTGCAGAGATCTACAGCTGAGGTGGGAGACTCTGTCCATAGGACAACAATCAGTCGTATATTGCACAAATCTGGCCTTTATGGAAGAGTGGCAAGAAGAAAGCCATTTCTTAAAGATATCCATAAAAAGTGTTGTTTAAAGTTTGCCACAAGCCACCTGGGAGACACACCAAACATGTGGAAGAAGGTGCTCTGGTCAGATGAAACCAAAATTGAACTTTTTGGCAACAATGCAAAACGTTATGTTTGGCGTAAAAGCAACACAGCTGAACACACCATCCCCACTGTCAAACATGGTGGTGGCAGCATCATGGTTTGGACCTGCTTTTCTTCAGCAGGGACAGGGAAGATGGTTAAAATTGATGGGAAGATGGATGGAGCCAAATACAGGACCATTCTGGAAGAAAACCTGATGGAGTCTGCAAAAGACCTGAGACTGGGACGGAGATTTGTCTTCCAACAAGACAATGATCCAAAACATAAAGCAAAATCTACAATGGAATGGTTCAAAAATAAACATATCCAGGTGTTAGAATGGCCAAGTCAAAGTCCAGACCTGAATCCAATCGAGAATCTGTGGAAAGAACTGAAAACTGCTGTTCACAAATGCTCTCCATCCAACCTCACTGAGCTCGAGCTGTTTTGCAAGGAGGAATGGGAAAACATTTCAGTCTCTCGATGTGCAAAACTGATAGAGACATACCCCAAGCGACTTACAGCTGTAATCGCAGCAAAAGGTGGCGCTACAAAGTATTAACTTAAGGGGGCTGAATAATTTTGCACGCCCACTTTTTCAGTTTTTGATTTGTTAAAAAAGTTTGAAATATCCAATAAATGTCGTTCCACTTCATGATTGTGTCCCACTTGTTGTTGATTCTTCACAAAAAAATACAGTTTTATATCTTTATGTTTGAAGCCTGAAATGTGGCAAAAGGTTGCAAAGTTCAAGGGGGCCGAATACTTTCGCAAGGCACTGTAGAATACAGAGCAACATAGCAAGAGCTAGCACAATTTGACTCTACTTGTATTGATGTACTTAAAGAGAAGTCGGGGTACCTTTTTCCCTTGAACAGACAGCATTGCGTCGCCCCCGATGCGTCCCTCCACGTTGTGGTCGCTCTCTCCGTGCCGACACAGGTAGATAGAGTGAGAGTGCACGTGGATGTTCATGAGGTAGTACACGATCTTGCTCTGGATGTAGTCCTGCACCCTGTTGACCAGGAAGCTCCGGCCCACATTGATGACCTGGATGAAGGACAGGTCCCTAGGGGTCAGAGGTTAGACTGGAGGTCAAGATGTGTGACCTGATAGCATCTTTATCCCATGCAGACTGATCATGAAGATATACTCATCTGTAAAATGAATTCTCAATAGTTGGGAGCAATCAAAGAAATTGAGACATACGAACATTCAATAAAATTATACTGAACATGTTTCATGAGCTGAAATGAAAGATCCCAGACATTTTCCATACCGCACAAAAACACATTTCTCTCAAATGTGCAAACATTGGTTTACATCCCTGTTAGTGAGTATTTCTTCTTTGCCAAGATAATCCACCACCTGACAGGTGTCGCATATCAAGAAGCTGATTAAACAGCATGATCATTGTCTATTGATCATATTATTTCAATGTAGAGCCTCTAGCCCTGCTCAATATACCTTATCCAACCCTTTAGTTCCACCTACCACACATGCGATGACATCACCTGGTTTAAATTATGTTTCTAGAGACAATATCTCTCTCATCATCACTCAATGCCTAGGTTTACCTCCACTGTGTCCACATACTACCATATCTTTGTCTGTACATTATGCCTTGAATCTATTCTATCGTGCCCAGAAACCTGCTCCTTTTACTCTCAGTTCCGGACGTACTAGACGACCAGTTCTTATAGCCTTTAGCCGTACCCTTATCCTACTCCTCCTCTGTTCCTGTAGAGGTTAATCCAGGCCCTGCAGTGCCTAGCTACACTCCTCTTCCCCAGGTGCTCTCCTTTGTTGACTTCTGTAACCGTAAATGCCTTGGTTTCATGCATGTTAACATTAGAAGCCTCCTCCCTAAGTTTGTTTTACTCACTGCTTTAGCACACTCTGCCAACCCGGATGTCCTAGCCGTGTCTGAATCCTGGCTTAGGAAGACCACCAAAACCCTGAAATTTCCATCCCTAACTATAACATTTTCCGACAAGATAGAACTGCCAAAGGGGGCGGCGTTGCAATCTACTGCAGAGATAGCCTGCAGAGTTCTGTCTTACTATCCAGGTCTGTACCCAAACAATTTGAGCTTCTACTTTTAAAAATCCACCTTTCCTGAAACAAGTCTCTCACCGTTGCTGCTTGCTATAGACCACCCTCTGCCCCCAGCTTTGCTCTGGACACCATATGTGAACTGATTGCCCACCCATCCATCTTCAGAGCTCGTGCTGCTAGGTGACCTAAACTGGGACATGCTTAACACCCCGGCCATCCTACAATCTAAGCTTGATGCCCTCAATCTCACACAAATTATCAATGAACCTGCCAGGTACAACCAAAGCAGTAAACACGGGCACCCTTATAGATATCATCCTAACCAACTTGCCCTCCAAATACACCTCTGCTGTTTTCAACCAAGATCTCAGCGATCACTGCCTCATTGCCTGCATCCGTAATGGGTCTGCGGTCAAACGACCACCCCTCATCACTGTCAAACGCTCCCTAAAACACTTCAGCGAGCAGGCCTTTCTAATCGACCTGGCCCGGTATCCTGGAAGAATATTGACCTCATCCCGTCAGTAGAGGATGCCTGGTTATTCTTTAAAAGTGCCTTCCTCACCATCTTAAATAAGCATGCCCCATTCCAAAAAATTTGAACCAGGAACAGATATAGCCCATGGTTCTCTCCAAACCTGACTGCCCTTGACCATCACAAAAACATCATGTGGCGTTCTGCATTAGCATCAAATAGCCCCCGTGATATGCAACTTTTCAGGGAAGTTAGGGACCAATGTACACAGGCAGTTAGGAAAGCTAAGGCTAGCTTTTTCAAACAGAAATGTGCATCCTGTAGCACAAACTCAAAAAAGTTCTGGGACACTAAAGTCCATGGAGAATAAGAGCACCTCCTCCCAGCTACCCACTGCACTGAGGCTAGGAAACACTGTCACCACTGATAAATCCACTATAATTGAGAATTCCAATAAGCATTTTTCTACAGCTGGCCATGCTTTCCACCTGGCTACCCCTACCCTGGTCAACAGCCCTGCACCCCGCACAGCAACTCACCCAAGCCTCCCCCATTTATCCTTCAGCCAAATCCAGATAGCTGATGTTCTGAAAGAGCTGCAAAATCTGGACGCCCTACAAATCAGCCAGGCTAGACAATCTGGACCCTCTCTTTCTAAAATGATCTGCTGAAATTGTTGCAACCCCTATTACTAGCCTGTTCAACCTCTTTCGTATCGTCTGAGATTCCCAAAGAATGGAAAGCAGCCGGGGTCATCCTTCTCTTCAAAGGGGGAGACACTCTAGACCCAAACTGCTACAGACCTATATCTATCCTACCCTGCCTTTCTAAGGTCTTCAAAAGCCATGTTAAACAGATCACAGACCATTTCGAATCCCACCATACCTTCTCCGCTATGCAATCTGGTTTCAGAGCTGATCATGGGTGCACCTCAGCCGCGCTCAAGGTCCTAAACGATATCATAACCGCCATCGATAAGAGACAATACTGTGCAGCCGTATTCGTCGACCTGACCAAGGCTTTCGACTCTGTCGCTCACCACATTCTTATTGGCAGACTCAACAGCCTTGGTTTCTCAAATGATTGCCTTGCCTGGTTCACCAACTACTTCTCTGATAGAGTTCAGTGTGTCAAATCGGAAGGCCTGTTGTCTGGACCTCTGGCAGTCTCTATGGGGGTGCCACAGGGTTCCATTCTCGGGCCGACTCTTCTCTGTATACATCAATGACGTCGCTCTTGCAGCTGGTGATTCTCTGATCCACCTCTATGCAGACGACACCATTCTGTATACCTCTGGCCCTTCTTTGGACACTGTGTTAACTAACCTCCAGACGAGCTTCAATGCCATACAACTCTCCTTCCGTGGCTTCCAACTGCTCTTAAATGCAAGTAAAACTAAATGCATGCTCTTCAATCGATTGCTGCCCGCACCAGCCCGCCCTTCCAGCATCACTACTCTAGACGGTTCTGACTTAGAACATGTGGACAACTACAAATACCTAGGTGTCTGGTTAGACTAAACTCTCCTTCCAGACTCACATTAAGCATCTCCAATCCAATATTAAATCTAGAACCGGCTTCTTATTTCGCAACAAAGCATCCTTCATTCATGCTTCCAAACATACCCTCGTAAAACTGACCATCCTACTGATCCTCGACTTCGGCGATGTCATTTACAAAATAGCCTCCAACACTCTACTCAACAAAATGGATGCAGTCTTTCACAGTGCCATCCGTTTTGTCACCAAAGCCACATATACTACCCACCACTGCAACCTGTACGTTCTTGTTGGCTGGCCCTCGCTTCATACTCGTTACCAAACCCACTGGCTCCAGGTCATCTACAAGTCTTTGCTAGAAGTCTACAAGTCTTTGCCCCGCCTTATCTCAGCTCACTGGTCACCATGGCAGCACCCACCCGTAGCACGTGCTCCAGCAGATATATCTCACTAGTCACCCCCAAAGCCACTTCCTCTTTTGGCCGCCTTTCCTTCCAGTTCTCTGCTGCCAATGACTGGAACGAACTGAAGAAAAAGAAATCACTGAAGCTGGAGACACATATCTCCCTCACTAGCTTTAAGCACCAGCTGTCAGAGCAGCTCACATATCACTGCACCTGTACATAGCCCATCCAACTACCTCATCCCCATTCTGTATTTATCTTGCTCCTTTGCACCCCAGTATTTCTACTTGCACATTCATCTTCTGCACATCTACCATTCCATTGTTCAATTGCTATATTGTAATTACTTCACCACCATGGCCTATTTATTGCCTTTACCTCCCTTATCTTACCTCATTTGCACACAATGTATATATACTTTTTTCCCTGCTGTATTATTGACTGTATGTTTGTTTATTCCATGTGTAACTCTGTGTTGTTGTGTGTGTCGAACTGCTTTGCTTGATCTTGGCCAGGTCGCAGTTGTAAATGAGAACTTGTTCTCAACTAGCCTACCTGATTAAATAAAGGTGAAGAAAAAAAACAGGTGCACCTTGTACTGAGGACAATAAAAGGCCACTAAAATGTGCAGTTGTCTCACACAACACGTCTCAAGTTTTGGCAGTATGTACAACCCGGCCTCACAACCACGTGTAACTGGCTTTGCACAACCAACACCAACTGTCAAAAAACGTATCAGGAAAGCTCATCTGCGTGCTTGTCATCCTCACCAGGGTCTTGACCTGACTGCAGTTCGGCGTGGTAACCAACTTCAGTGGGCAAATGCTCACCTTCAATGGCCACTGGCACGCTGGAGAAGTGTGCTCTTCAGGGATGATTCCTGGTTTCAACTGTACTGGGCAGATGGCAGACAGAGTGTATGGCGCCATTATTTTGCTGCTTTTACTACACTGCTCAAAAAAATAAAGGGACCACTAAAATAACACATCCTAGATCTGAATGAATGTTCTTATTAAATACTTGTGCTGACAACAAAATCACACAAAAATTATCAATGGAAATCAAATTTATCAACCCATAGAGGTCTGGATTTGGAGTCACACTCAAAATTAAAGTGGAAAACCACACTACATGCTGATCCAACTTTGATGTAATGTCCTTAAAACAAGTCAAAATGAGGCTCAGTAGTGTGTGGCCTCCACGTGCCTGTATGACCTCCCTACAACGCCTGGGCATGCTCCTGATGAGGTGGCGGATGGTCTCCTGAGGGATCTCCTCCCAGACCTGGACTAAAGCATCCGCCAACTCCTGGACAGTCTGTGGTGCAATGTGGCGTTGGTGGATGGAGCGAGACATGATGTCCCAGATGTGCTCAATTGGATTCAGGTCTCGGGAATGGGCGGGCCAGTCCATAGCATCAATGCCTTCCTCTTGCAGGAACTGCTGACACACTCCAGCCACATGAGGTCTAGCATTGTCTTGCATTAGGAGGAACCCAGGGCCAACCGCACCAGCATATGGTCTCACAAGGGGTCTGAGGATCTCATCTCGGTACCTAATGGCAGTCAGGCTCCCTCTGGCGAGCACATGGAGGGCTGTGCGGCCCCCCAAAGAAATGCCACCCCACACCATGACTGACCCACCGCCAAACCGGTCATGCTGGAGGATGTTGCAGACAGCAGAACGTTCTCCACGGCGTCTCCAGACTCTGTCATGTCTGTCACGTGTGCTCAGTGTGAACCTGCTTTCATCTGTGAAGAGCACAGGGCGCCAGTGGCGAATTTGCCAATCCTTGGTGTTCTCTGGCAAATGCCAAACGTCCTGCACGGTGTTGGGCTGTAAGCACAACCCCCACCTGTGGATGTCGGGCCCTCATACCACCCTCATGGAGTCTGTTTCTGACCGTTTGAGCAGACACATGCACATTTGTGGCCTGCTGGAGGTCATTTTGCAGGGCTCTGGCAGTGCTCCTCCTGTTCCTCCTTGCACAAAGGCGGAGGTAGCGGTCCTGCTGCTGGGTTGTTGCCCTCCTACGACGGCCTCCACGTCTCCTGATGTACTGGCCTGTCTCCTGGTAGCACCTCCATGCTCTGGACACTACGCTGACAGACACAGCAAACCTTCTTGCCACAGCTCGCATCGATGTGCCAACCTGGATGAGCTGCACTACCTGAGCCACTTGTGTGTGTTGTAGACTCCGTCTCATGCTACCACTAGAGTGAAAGCACCGCCAGCATTCAAAAGTGACCAAAACATCAGCCAGGAAGCATAGGAACTGAGAAGTGGTCTGTGGTCACCACCTGCAGAACCACTCCTTTATTGGGGGTGTCTTGCTAAATGCCTATACATTTCCACCTGTTGTCTATTCCATTTGCACAACAGCATGTGGAATCTATTGTCAATCAGTGTTGCTTCCTAAGTGGACAGTTTGATTTCACAGAAGTGTGCTTGACTTGGAGTTATATTGTGTTGTTTAAGTGTTTCCTTTATTTTTTTGAGCAGTGTATAAGGAAATGTGCAATTTAACCCAGGTCCTGACATTTCTACCCCATCTGACTTTAAAAAGTCAGAATTGTCTGAGGTTTCTGCTCATAAATGTAAGACATTTTCTTCAGGAACATGATTTTGTGAATATTTGGGTAAAACAGCAGACCCAGATGTATTTATGCTTTCCGGTCTGATCGTGGTGGTGTTGCTATATACACATAAAAGACACGTTTTCAGCTACCATTCTGACTACATTCACCAAAATATCCATCTTTTAATTTTAATCCTAGTGCATACTTAAATATTGTTCTCTTTTTACCGCCATCTGCTATTGCTGGCTCTCTGGACTGTATTTTAGAATTATTATCACGTCAAATCAGAATTTTTGCTTATGGATGACCTGAACCTAGACTGGTGGACATCCAACTGATCAACTCAATAATCTATGTAATACCTAGCTAGCTAACAAGCAGCTCATTAGCCTACACACAGTAGCTTGCTGTAACTAGCTAGCTAATAAAACAGAATAGTATACATTTTTTGAATGTACCTACGACAAGCTAGTTAAGAAGCTAAAATGAAGTTCTTGATGAAGGTTAATTTTAAATTAAAAACCTCACTACAAATGCATTGGAAGAGTGTTATAACAGAAGAGGGTGATAGGATGTTCTGCTCCAGCTGTCAGAAAAGAGAATAGGTGTACTAGTTAGATATGGCACGTTGTGGGATGACATTACGCAAATATTCTCCAGTTTTAGTCCCTAGAGAGGAACATTATGAAGACAGACAGAGATGATAGTCAGGGATCTTACTTTGTTATATCTGTTCTCAGATATGGAGAGCTGCAAAAGCCTGTCTGCAGATGAAGAGGTCCCAGTGAATGTCCCAAGAGACTGCTGTCACATTCTTGTATGCCATGGGTTGCATATGTGCTTAGATTAGCAAATGTTGTACACAACAATACAGCTAAAATGTCACACACAATGTAGGCTACAAACTTATTACAACTGTAGCAGGCCAATCCTTCTGCTGGAGGTATGCAGGCTTCTGTTACAGCCCAGCACTAACACACCTGATTCAAGTTATCACACCTAATGAGTTGATAATGTGTGTTATTGCTGGGCTGGAATAGAAGCCTGCTCACCCAGTAGATCAGGGAGTGGAGCAAGGTTGGCCACCTCTGGTATGGACTTTTGTTGTTCACCTGAAATTATGCTTTAATAATAAATTGCCTACAGAATTGTGATCTGTGATGAAAGAACTTTAACATTAGTTCATCTTGAATAATGTTTTTAAGATAACAAGTTTAAACACTTTACTTCAATGAATCAACATTGAATTCATCAAAATATAATTTCAAAATGTACAAACAATTAACCTGTTTGTAAATGTTTGTAACATTTACAAACAGGTTAATTGTTTGTACATTTTGAAATAAAAAGCAATAAAAAGGTGTGAAGGGGATCTGTCTCTAATTTGTCTGTGTTTCTGTTTTGCTTTCACAAATGAACATTATTTTGATGTCCAGTTGTGAGCTCTCCAATCTAAAATTACACCAGTATAAGCTAACCATAAACCAGATTTTCTACATTATTCTTCTGACATGAAATTGTTCAGTGCAAATCCAACCCTTGTATTCTTGGTACATTACTGTACATGAAAATAAGGAGCTGCAAATTTGTTGGCTAATAAAAATGTCAAATAATGTGGTGTGGGGAGCGTTTATTTGCTGAGAATTATTTTAGAACACAGAGACGAATTCTGAAGGGCAATGGCACGGAGGAGGATTGCAGAGATGTTGGTGGGTTGAAAGAGATTTGCACAACAATGTTTGCAAGTCAAAGCCACAATTTCCTTTACCCAAAGTACCCATTGGTGTATTTGACAGGAAGTGAGCTATCAACAATGTCATGACACCAGTATAATGAAGGAACCATAAGCTACAATGAGAATCATAAAGTTAAGATACTATAATCCAATGTGTAGCACATTACATGGAAATTCATGCCTAGTGTATCATTTACAATGTTACATTGCATGTTACTGGCGATTCCCATCTTTTGGTGGGGAAATTTCACAACTGCATCTTTGATCACAGTTCTGACTTCATCTGGTGAATTCGGAAGTGGTTGAAACCTTACGTAAAGGTCTAAGTCATGGAAAACAATATTTTGAGTGGTATGCAATTAGGTTTCAGGTCTGGCCACAGCACTATCACAGCAACTTTGAACGTTTTGAATTATGCTCACTGTGCCCTGGATGAGAAGTTGCATTTTAACATCATTCAACAGAATCTGTCAAATTTGAAGCTTGTTTTGAATTCCTTTAAAACAAAATGCATGGTATTTTCCAATACTAAACACTCTGAAAACCATGTAATTACAACCTTGGAAGGAAGTTATATAGAGCAAGTCAAAACGTACAAATATCTGAGAGTTTGGGTGGTTGAGAAGTTCAGCTTCACAAGCCATGTAGAAAACCTTGTCAGGAAACTCAAACTGTGTATTGGGTTTTATTACACAAAGCTTGCTTTTCCTTTGTCGCCAGAAAATAGTTGATCCATTGTACTTTTATTTCTGTATTGGACTATGGTGATACTATTTATGTGAAAGCCTCAAGCTCTACACTGAAGGCTCTCGACTATCATGAAGCCCTTCGTTTTGTCACCAATCAGAACCTTCTAACTCACCATTGTGATCTCTACAGTGCTGTCGGGTGGACAAGCATTTCGCTACACCCGCAATAACATCTGCTAAACGCGTGTATGTGACCAATACAATTTGATTACTAGCAACACGTAGTCTCAAACACGGGTACATTCTTATTTATAATGCCGTTTTATGAAAACTACCATTTTATCTACCCTCTTTTCTTGTTTGAAAAGAAAACATACAAGCTCAGATCTCAATCTTCTTGTTTTATGCTAAGAGTCCCAAAAATGTGAACTGAGCCTGGAAAAAAAGGACCTTTCATTAGGCCCCTCCAAGCCAACCTAAAACTCCAGGGCCTGGTGTCACAGGAAGAGTTAAAATGACAAATAGATGAACAGATTGTTGAAACATATTGTTTCTAGTTGTCACTAATTTGCTCTGAGTTGTTTAACTTTTCATGCACGCACACACCACATCCACCCACTGTTTGTCTGCTGTTGTACTTGCACTGTTGCCAGTGTCTTCTCTCTGTTGTCAGTTTTTATTCTATCACAGCCCCCGTCCCCACAGAAGGCCTTTTGCTTCTTGCCAGGCATCATTGTAAATAAGAATGTTCTTAATTTACTGGTTGGTTAAATTAAACATTGAAATTATAATAACATCGTATAGTCTCGAAATGAGAATTCTCTGGATCTGCGGGGGTTAGGAATTTTATGAATAATGACTAAACAATATCTACATTTGAAATAGAACTATAACTACTTAAACTTATACTCTGTTTTATCATATCTGATTAATAATGTTAATTCATAAGGAATGGATTGTGGGTTTTAAGTAAGCAGAAAGGATCGTTAATCTATGGTTGAACCGACTCAACTTAGCTCTGGGATGTTTAGATAAGGCAGCGAGTGTTTTCCTGAGTTTTCCATTATCTGGAACTGTCTTCTAAATAGTGATGGATGAAGGTGAAGATTCCAGAAGTTGATCTTGATAAGTGTGTGCCTGGAGTGAGCGAGCGAGGGGGTTGGAATAAACTTTTGAACCTGTTTTGCCCTGGTCGATAGGAGGAAGGACATTTTATAACCTATGACGTCATATTTTGTATATAAACTGTTGTTTTTGGTTCCATGGCAGGGAGCTCCGAGAATAAATACTATTATCTAATTTTGATAAGACTGGTCCCTGTCCATTTTATACAAATAAGAATCTTACAAATTCTTAAAAATTATGAAATTCCTGTGACAAGTAGGAAGGTGAGAATGAACAAAATTATGGAGCTTGAAAAACAGCAGGAAATATTCATTTGAAGCAGATTATATTTAGCTAAAAATACATATTTGAAATATACTAAACCTCTCTCCTGCCACAAAACAAAAGTCTGGTCAAGCTTGGATGGTAAAAATGTATGGTTGTTTGTGTATCGTTTCAGAAGGGATCTAAAAGAAATACTATGGTGGAAAAGCAATAATGACCAACGAACAAGAAACGGTTTCTGTCAGGAGGATCAGAACTGGAAATCAGACCAATGATATGATGAGTCAATGTAGCCACCAAGCAGGCCATAACAGAAAAACAACCTTTGTCAATCTTGCGCGTCGTCTCCACCTACTGGACAAACTGGAACTCTTGAAAAATGTTTTTGAATGCAAATGCATGACTGACAAAATTAATCAATTAACCATTTAAAAGAGAGAACTAAGCAGAATGTCTTACCTGTCATTTTCATCTGGGTCTAATGGTTGGTACGTGACTTTATAACATTCTATTCTCTTCAGGAAGTCCTCCATCACACTCTCTCTGTGTCTCTCTGGGTAGTCTGGACTGGATACCTTCACATCCTGGGGAGGAGAGAGTGTGGTGCACAAGACTTAAAGTGTGGAAATACCTTGAAGATTATAAGAGAATGTTTTAACGAGAAGTAGTACTCATATTTTTTAACATTCTAGTTAATTTACCATAACATTAGCAGCAATGACATCAGGGTCGTCACACAATGACTCCACAAAAAACACCTGCAAAAGAGACCAATCTATGAAGACCCACTTCAACAAACCATTGACAATAACAATTGAGAATAGTTTCTATACCCAACCCTAGTAACATGTATGAAACTGACTTTGTAAGCATGTTCCTTTGCAAAACTAAGGAGTAATTCTCTCCTCTCTCGGGTGGTGTTTGTGGCATCAAAGACCTGAAATACATAAGACAGTAAACACGTTAAATACATCAATCACATGTCACTGATCTCTAAAATTAAGCTTGTCTTTCAGTTTTATATCACTATTTTATCTCCAATTACTCAAAACAGAAAGAGCAAAGAGTAGATCCTCACAGCGATCTGGCCCCCCTCAGTCAGATAAGCTTTGACATCCCGCAGAGCTACCAGAGCACACCGCCTGCAGGAACACAGTGACCCACTTCAGTAATCCACATCAATAACAATTTAAATGAAAAATCTGTAACACTTCACTTAAAGCCAATAGATATTATGCACTATGTGGCTATAATGAATTGAAAGAGGACCCAATTACGCCTTAGTAACATTTATGTTCAATCTGTTAAAATGTACAGCATAGAAATACATAACATATTACAATCCCTATTATAATATATTATAGGGTTCATATAAATGCTTGTAACAGTTAGTCTAGCAGCCAGCACTAAATACTAAAATGAGAGACTATGAAAATGACAGTCTGCCAGGTGACTAACAATGTGCACTACTTAAAACGTAATTACATAATTTTTTTTATATCAGGTCGGGGCCTTGTAAACCTCCGCAGGTTTTGTAAATACAGAAAACACCTGCCTGGGGCTGTGGAAAACATGGAGGGCATATTCTAGAAAAAAAGGGTTACTGCAATACTGTTTAACTCATCAAAACAAACAAATTATTCTGCCACAGGTCCCAAAAAACGGAGGGGAGGAGGACCACTCACTTCCTGATTTCCATGGCCTCCTCGTTGTCATGTCTGAAGAAGTCATAGGATTTGTAGGCTTTTACAGCCTCTCGCCTGTAGACCCCCAGGTTGAACACTGCAACACAATACAGGACCATCATCACAAGCCTCAGGTGATGAAAGGCACGACATGTTCCTGTAAATCATGTGACATTCTACTGAACAGTGGAAGGAAGACAAACAGGTTCTGCAGCATTGCAGTTCAATGACATCCTCCACTATAAATAGTTCTACACAAAATAAATCCTTTGTTAGTGGTCTACACAAATGAATTATTTTACACATCGTAGAGAGTAGTGGTTCCCAAACTGTTTATTTTTTTAACAGTGACACACCTTGATGGGATAACAAAAATATTGTGGCACACTTAAAATGTCCCTATTAATGTATTTAGTGGTCATGACCTCCATCTCATCTGATGCACACTGTAAATGATCCATTTCCCATAAAACATTATATTTATAGATTAATTAGGGTTTCCTTGAAGCATTTTCAGAGTTCCTTACTCATGATTAATTTGTGTGTATCCCTTTAAGAGCATTAAAATAGGTCTTTAGGTTTAAACGGTTTGGGATAGAGACAAGCTGTTTTCTGCATTTTAAAGGTTCAACCACGGACATAAAGCTATGCTCTGTTTGTTTCTATGCTAGAGCCTGTGGTAAAATTAAGCCTAGTCCGACTTGCCTGTGCTAATGGTTCTCACAGGCAAAGAAAAATGATACAAATGACTTAGCTCATGATGCGCGCTCCTCAAACTATACAAATGTATAAGCCTGTAACAGCCTGAGCGTACAGGCCTTGAAAGAATGATACAGATGTACTATTTGAGTGACACTGGTGCCCCCAATTCAAAAATCCATGTTCATTCCACAGGTCACACTTCTAAGTGAGTGTTTCAAACTGGAAAGTTCCTCACGGCACACCGGTTGAAAACCACTGGTATAGAGGATTATGATTGGATTGAATAGTGACATGAAGAATGAGGAAGGTGTTGCTTCAATGCATATCTTCCGGTTGGAAGGTTCTGGAACAAAATGTAAATACAGTGATGCCTTTATACTAACCCTTGGTTGGCACTCCTATCCAGTTGAGGTAGCGGGTTAGCTTCTTGGACATGTAGGTTTTCCCTCTGGCAGGAAGACCAATCATGACAATCACAGTGGGGGAGTTGGTCATATAAGAGGCCCATGCTGTTCACAAAGACACATCACTCACAACCAAACTACTTACTTTGAAATACCATTAGAATGTAGGCCAAGGTATAAACAATAAGTCCATCTTTAAAAATGAAAGTCAAACAGTTTATCCATTTTCAGTTATTCCTGTTCCCCCCCCCCCCCCCCCATTCAGATGTTATCACTAGTAGCTGCTTAGCAACTGACTGTCCACAGACACTGTTACATCCTTGCCCAGAAAAGTACAAATATAGCCTGGCGTTATGAGGGTTATTGTCTCTCTTCTTTAGTATGTTACTGTAGATTCAAGAAAGCCCACTAACACCCATCCTCAGTCCATTGCAAACAAACCCTTGCTATGCTTAACAAGGCCATGCAAGACGGTCACATGTTACATTTCTAGAACCAGCAAGGCGGTTTAAAAATCTAGATGTTATCGAGCAGCCAATGAATATGTTTGTGTGAGTATGAAGTATGAGTCTCCAGATTGCGCAGAATGGACTGGAAAGTTAATGCCAGACTTGTTTAACTGGGGATGACATTTTGTTATTGCCAAAACACACTCACTGGTGACAAAATACATCACATATAAATCTACAGGTAACTGCCAAAATAAAGGAAACACTTGAGTAAATGAGGGATAAAGTGTATTGAAAGCAGGTGCTTCCACACATACTTAGGGCCATGTATAAAAATGCCTATTTGCCCATTATTTTGACTACCATGGAGACAAGAAATATTAGTGACTTTGAAAGAGGGTTCCCAAAGGAGCATAGGGGGTTAAAGGTGTGTGTTTGTGTGTCCCAGTCACCAGATCTCAACCAAATTCAACACTTAAGCGACAGTGTTTTCCACCACCATAAATAAACCAAATGATGGAATTTCTCATGGAAGAATGGTGTCGCCTCCCTCCAACAGAGTTCCAGACACTTGCAGAATCTATGCCAATGCGCATTGATGCTGTGCTGACGGCTCGTGGTGGCCCAACGCACTATTAAGACACTGTTGGTGTTTCCTTTATTTTGCCAGTTAAGATATATCTATCGAGCACCTTTCACACGCTATAGAGGCAGGTAGGGAGACAAGAGATGCCTAGTGTCACGTTGCATCACAGGGGAGGGAGGTTAGTGACATACGATCGCACATGCACCTGTTTTCGCCTTTTGAAAGCCAGCGAGACAAAAGAATAGGACTGATTACTATCTAAAAAAGGGCACTTTGTATTCATTTCTAAATGTAAAATTTGCACAGCAGCCCAAGACCAATTCAATGCACTTAATCAACACAATTGCATTATATCGTGACAACAAAAAAAAGGTCTGAATGGTTCTGCATTTAGAGGAAGACAGCTTACACTGAATACCCAAAGATCAGATTGATGCATCTGGCAATGAGTTAACATTTAACCTAATTGGGTTAACACAGGAAAGAGACCAGACTAGAACATGATACTGGAAGACCCAGACACACAGTACTTACAGCATTTCTTCAGTACTTCATTGGCCCTGAGCTCTGTTCGCTTTCCCTCTGTTGAAGTTTCCAGCACTGCAGTGCCTTTCTGCTGGCTGGCAGCCATGATGCTAGTAGAAATTGAACACTGTCACTGTGGGACCACCCATACGTAAAATGTATGCACAGATGAGTGGCTTTGGATAAAAGCGTCTGCTAAATGGCATATATATTATACTATTGTGCTGTCCAATGACTGGTTCTGTCACGGCTGGGTTGCCTGGCTGAGGATGATCTGGGACTGGGAGGTCAGGTCACTAGCTGAGTGAGGTCATCATCATCTCTCTGCAGAGGATTTTACAGATAGTCGATGTTGAAGGTTTTACTTTTTAAAACAATGGTACACTGGGAGAGTACAATACGCTTTAGTAATGTACAGAGATGACAACACTTGGCTGACAAGGCTTGTAAAAGATCAGTAACGCTTAACATCTCAAACTTCTAGGCTAAATCAAATTACTTGAGAAATCCCTGCATCAGCATCTAGCTAGCTAGTTGTTTAGTTCATCTTCCCACATTAATTTGTTTACTTTCAATCATAGCTAGCTAGCTGAGTAGATATACACGACATGGTCAAAAGTATGTGGACACCCCTTAAAATTAGTGGATTCGGCTATTTCAGCCACACCCCTTGCTGACAGGTGTATGAAATTGAGCACACCTTCATGCAAACTCCATATACAAACATTGGCAGTAGAATGGCCTTACTGAAAAGCTCAGACTTTCAACATGGCAGCGTCATAGGATGACACATTCCCATCAAGTCAGTTCATCAAATTTCTGCCCTGCTAGAGCTTCCCCTGTCAACTGTAAGGGCTGTTATTGTGAAGTTGAAAAATGTCTAAGAGCAACAACGGCTCAGCCGTGAAGTGGTAGGCCACACAAGCTCACACAACAGGACTGCCGAGTGCAGAATTAATAAAACTAAATTAATTGCCTCTGGAAGCAAAGTCAACACAATAACTGTTCGCAGGGAGCTTCATGAAATGGGTTTCCATTGCCGAGCAGCCACACACAAGCCTAAGACCACCATGCGCAATACCAATTGTTGGCTTGAGTGGTGTAAAGCTCGCCACCATTGGACTCTGGAGCAGTGGAAACACGTTCTCTGTCAGTCCGACAGAATCTGGGTTTGGCGGATGCAAACCCTACTTACCCCAATGCATAGTGCCAACTGTAAAGTTTGGTGGAGGAGGAATAATGGTCTGGGGCTGTTTTTCATGGTTCAGGCTAGGCCCCTTAGCTCTGGTGAAGGGAAATCTTAACACTACAGCATACAATTACATTTTAGACGATTCTGTGCTTCCAACTTTGTGGCTACAGTTTGGGGAAGGCCCTTTCCCGTTTCAGCATAACAATGCCCTGTGCACAAAGCGAGGTCCATACGGAAATAGTTTGTTGAGAACGGTGTGGAAGAACTTGACTGGCCTGCACAGAGCCCTGACCTCAACCCAATCGAACACCTTCGGGATGAGTTGGAACACCGACTGCGAGCCAGGCCTAATCGCCCAACATCAGTGCCCGACCACACTAATGCTCTTGTTGCTGAATGAAAGCAAGTCCCTGCAACAATGTTCCAACATCTAGTAGAAAGCCTTCCCAGAAGAGTAGAGGATGTTATAGCAGCATGATTTTTTTAAAACGAGATGTTCGACAAGCAGGTGTCCACATACCTTTGACCATGTAGTGTATTTCACAAGCAGTTTAGCTAGCTAGTTAACGTCAGCTTTAGCACTGTAACAGTAGGCAAATAGGCTAAGTAGCTAATGTTAGCTAGCTAAGCATGTTGAGTCCCACTTTACATCTGAAGAAAGTGACCCGTTGGTTTATTTTTTTTTACATGTCCATAGCTATGACTTGTTTTATACAATAACTTGAGGACTTAGCTTTATTTTCACTGCAACAACATAGCGATTCACCTACGCAAGGCAGATAGTATTCAGCAGCACTTACCAAAATGACGATAGACGAGTCCACACAAATGTAGCTATCTCTTTGGTGAGTCACTTTTGATTCAGTACAGTATTTAATTAGTTCGTTCCGAGGTGTTCCTCATCCTCTTAATGTTTGGCTCCTCCCGGCGTCCGCAGGAAACGAATCAATATGCGCGCTGACAATGCACACACGAGTAATATGATATTATGGTCTCCATTTAGGAATGAGAAACGCTCTGTTTTATGTCACACACACATTTTATTGGTATATCTAAAAAAGAAAAGAAAATAGCCTTTAATTTTCTAGTTTGTCTACGGTCAGTTAGGCCTACCATCTTGAAGCCAGTAGGGGGAGCGCTATGATACGTTTCATTCATTTAGTTACTATACATTGTTTTGCTTACTCAACTGTATTCACACACTTGAAAACGAATAGGACATTTTACTGGTAATTACAATTCTTTATTCTTTCAAAATAACTAGTATACCATAACATATGAACAACCCCGTATCAGTAGAATATGTGCTTGATTTGTAAAATAATGACCGGTAGTTTCTTAAATGGCCCTCTGTCTAATTTGTTTATGCATGTTTCACTATTTGCATCTCTCAAAGAGGAGTTGGCCAATGGGGATGGTGTAATCACCTGTGACAAGTCTAAGGAGGTATATCCACAGTCAGGTAGGTGAGATTTTCTACTACCATAGAAAAGTTCATCAGGGAATTTATTTAGTGTCCCATCATTACCCCAAAAGTGATGCATGGCAAAATGTTTTTGACATTATTGATACAATCCAGACCATTAGTTCAAAGAAATCCAAGCCAGATGGCTGAAGTGTTTTGTATTGTCCAAAGTCACTGTCTCAACAGGGTATATGACATCAGGGGTTGCCCCTTCATATGCCCATTATAGCCCTTTATAACACAAAACATACTGTATACAAACTGCCTGAATATCCCTGATCAGGCCATTTTCTCCTGAAGGTTCCATTCTTCCAGGCTCCTGATTCTGAAGGAAACAATGTTCTAATCTAGGTTCAGATCTAGATTCTATGCTATGCCAGTACCATGCAGAGACCAGTCTAACACTTCTGACTGTATGGTTGAAGAGGAGAACATGCAATCTGAGACCAATTCACCAACCCTGAATGACATGAGACTGAATACAGACTAGTCTTCATCCCCAGACAGACAACACATTGTGATTGGTGCTATGATCTCAGTAGGATCTTTGCATGACTCTTGTTCTAAGCTATGAGGAAGGCCATTCAAAAGAGAGATAACCTTAAAACATGAGCTAACATACAGCTAAATATCATTGAAGACAGCGATTTTATCTGTAATATTAACATCTCAGCTAATATTACATATAGCAATGAGTAGAATAATGTTGGTGACAAGGAGATGTAACAAAGGGATGTTTAATGATTTCTTTGGACAATGAAATGTACACATCCATATGATGTATTACAAATAAACAATAATTAACATACTGGTGCCCCTGCATCAGCTGCTTTCCCAGTTCTACTAATTGCCATATTTTACATTATGAGATAAAAATACAAATCTGACTGTGGATCACACAAGCACTTTGAGGGCAGCCTTGTTGTGGCACAGGTGTTAGCCATTTAGGAGGAGAGCCAGCTCTTCAAGGGGACAAGTTGCATTGAGATCCTGAAATTGCAGATCTTTATCAAAATTCCAAATCAATCCCTCACATAGCTTTGCGCAAAAACGTAATCGCGGCACTTTGCCTTCTGATCAGAGGTTATTTGCTTCTGACAGAGTGGGTGGATTTTCTCCATACCTATCCAATCATTTCAGATCTAACAGGAGTGCCTAGGCTAGAGGGTTGATTTGGAATTCAGCGAATGAGTGGAACACGGCGAATCATGAGAAAAAGAAATGCAAAGCTGAAAGCTCATATACACATGTATGCTGTAGCGTGATAGTGTGAATACACCTATTTTTCAGTGATGCTGACATGTTTCTCTAGGAAGGCATTCAAACTCCACACCATCTCAGTACAATCCTATACAGCACCATCAATTCTCTCCAAATCCAGAAAAATACCAATATAACCTGTGGCACAGGTCAAAACAGTCTAGTGTGTTTTGGCTGACTGCATGGTCAATTCAAACCAGTCACAGAAAATGTCTCATACAAAATGTTTTTAAAAATTATCTCCACAATGTGCCTCTATCTGTACACAGGAATAAGAGGTCAAACTGCCAGCCAGACACCATAATAAGAGTACATTAATTCAGCTTGAGCATAGTCTGAAATATTTAGATTCTTAGACCTTTTCAATGCACAGATAAGTGATACATAGCAAATGCATTTCTTAGTTTATAATGTATGCTATGTTGTCATTCTTTTGGATCATTATTCATTTGACAGTTGGTGGTAAGGCTTTGACCAATGAAGTAGTGGTTATTAATGGTGTATGACGACCAAAGCGCTGTTATGGTTCGTTTGACTGTTGGCTTGTTTAGTGACTGAGGGCTCACCTGGAGAAAACAGCTCATAGCCTAAGCATTAGACAGGAGGAAGAAGAATAGTTGAAGCCCCTCATGGAACATTGTAAGACAAGGTAGACTCATCACATATTGTTTGACTTTCACCTATCACTTCAGATCTGAGAACACTGAAAGTTTAGGGGCTAGGGGTTGTTGCTTTTTGACTGGGCATCGGAATCATTTTTACATTGCTAGTTCAAACTTGCCATTTTACTTATTGCTTATACGAGTTCTCTCCCAACACCACTGGCAGAGCTCTGGCATATGCCACTTAAAATAAACTAGTCTTGGTAATCAGGAAAAAAGGAGAGCTTATAGTTGATTCCACTTTATGATTCAAATGTACTGGAGGTTGAGTAGGAAACAGGGAATGTTGTAATTAAGTGGTGCACAATACCTCATGGTCCCCTGCAACAAATATGGGTTAAGTAACCAGGTAAACAAGTGGCATGACAGGTGCAGTTATCAAGTAAATTTCAATGCGTGTTACATTCCTACCTTAGCGCACATCAACTGGCCCTGGTAATCTCTCTTCTTCCCTCAAAAGGGCATAGAAGATGTAAAACATGAGTCTGCACAGACACCGACAGACAGCATATTGCGTGTTTATGAGAGAGAATGATTGCATCATGTGCGAACATCATCACGACAGTACATGTACTTGGTCTATAGAAAAACTACCTTAGTACTGAACACTGGACCTTGTCTAACAATCTGGTAAATAACATTTACAAAACTATTATGGTAACCACTTTGAGATAGATAGAATGCTACGGTCTTCCTTAGTACACGATAACACCATCTCATATATATTCCATACAGAGTAAAGCTTATCGTCCACAACCAATGGAGTGGCAGCCTAATACAAAGAGAAAATAGGAAGACTGTGTGGACAGTGAATGAGTACACCTGTGTGTATCCTGAGTGTGTGTGGTAAACGAGAGAGGCTGCCTGGACTAGCCCAACCCAGCTCGCAGACTCAGAAGAAGTGAGGGGATGAGAAGAGAGTAAACTTCTGGGATACCAAGATTCTTCAGCTGACAAGGAATAAGGATGTCCTTTTATCCCAGATGCACATTTAAGACAGTCTTGATGCATTTCAGGAGGAGATAATAATAATAATAATATTAATAGTAATAACAATAGTATTAAATGTCTGTTGAGGTCTCCATCTCCATGGCAGCCAGGAAAGAAGTGGTTTTGCATTGTTCTGTATTTTTAGCATGCCTGTGCTCTCCTGGGTTCTACTCTGATTGTATGCTGCGCTGCCATTAGGGGACCAGGCTCTGTACCCTGGGGTGTGTCTAGTGCATGTGTGAGGCTGTTCCTTCATGGGGAGCAGTGTGTATGTGTATGTGTGTGTGAGTGTATATGTGGGTGAGAGAGGCCGTTCCGTCATGGGGGAGCAGAATGCCGGTGGCGGTCTGTTCTCAGAGGCGTGTCTGGGCCTCGGGGACGTAAATCTCAATGCTGTCTGAGCTTTCCGTGGCAGAGTTCTGTCGTACCGACGCCGCGCGTTTGGCCGCCATCAGGCGTTTTCTGGCCTCCTGCCGCTGCTTGTCCACCACAGAGTCCACGCTCCGGTCCTTCCCAGGGGTCAGCTTAGACGTCTTCTTTGGCACAGAGGGCGGAACAACCTTCCTCTCCACCTGAGGATGAGACAGAGATATTAGGATGAAGAGACATTGGAATTGTTGGACTCAAACCAATTAAGAATATGTAGGATGTGTTTGTGCGTAAAGTGTCTTTTTAAAAATTAAATAGAAAGCTGTTTGGATGATAATAATAGTAATAAGTCATCAGGATCTATCAAGGTGATATGTGGTGTGAGTCCAATACCTTATTCTCTGGCAGCTGCCAGTTGTTGGCCTTGAGTTGCCAGAGCTCGTCAAACTTGACACTGATGTCCTCTACAGAGAGCTGCAGGAGGTCCCAGAACCCCGCCAGATCCTGGGCTGTGGGCCGAGGGTTGGCATTCACATTCTAACAGACAGGATGTGACAGGAAGGACAGTTCTAGTTGGCTTGTCTAGACACACTGACATTACAGAACATTATTCAGTCCTTTCCAGCCATGGCTCACTTTCAGAATACAGATTTAACATCAATATTAGCCATCCGTTACAGAGATGGATGTGTGTTGCCTCATTGCTTAGAAGAAGTATGCCTCCATTTGGTATGTATGTATTTTGACACCAGGGGGAGCTCTAAACCAACTCAACCTGCTGAGACTGAAAAAGGTGCATTGAAATGTGCCAGGCTAAGAGGGCATTGTAGGGTTAGTACTACTCACCAGGTTCTCATCACAGAGTCCTCTGAACTGCTGGAACTTCTGGGCTATGAGGAGCTGGGCACTGCCCACTGCACTGCGGACCGTTCCCATCACTACACACAGAAAACAACAGCCAGTCAGCCATCACAACAACATGCAGGTTCTCTAAAATGGGCACAGAGCGCAATATTTTTTAATGGCAAAATAAAATGTCCTTAAAATTGTATGGTTATGTGGCATTTCTGACCTTTGTCCTTAATTACCATTGTCATTACAGCGTACAATTTACATTGCTGGTGACACACTTCATCCATAGAATAAATGACTAACCTTTATTCCCCCAAAAGTTATAAAAATGATTTTTTTATACACCTTTATTTCATTATTAACATTTGCATGAGTAAGATCATACAATACAGGTCTGCTGAGGAATAACCTGATGTGGGAGTCAATACTGTTCATTACACATTCAATAACTGCAATGCAGAGGTAGATTATCTACCTGCCTGACACACTACCTGCCTGACACAGAGGTAGATTATCTACCTGCCTGACACAGAGGTAGATTATCTACCTGCCTGACACAGAGGTAGATTATCTACCTGCCTGACACAGAGGTAGATTATCTACCTGCCTGACACAGAGGTAGATTATCTACCTGCCTGACACAGAGGTAGATTATCTACCTGCCTGACACAGAGGTAGATTATCTACCTGCCTGACACAGAGGTAGATTATCTACCTGCCTGCCTGAGCCAGATCTTGGAGGATCAAAGAGTCTGTCTGCAGTAGTGCCATTAAACTGAAGGAGGTAATGAGCAGCGTTTGCCGTTAACTATTAGCATTGAATGAGCCTGTCCTGCCTTCTCCAATCTCCACAACAGACAGGAGTTTATATGGACTGTATTGTCTTAGGGCTTCAGGGATGAGGACATCATCTCAATACCAATTCCACATGTCATAGAACTGACAAGACATTCACTGATAGGAGATTGTATCTCTGTCTAATGTATAGAGGTCTCCTGTTTAGAGTGAGTATGATAGACTGTCTCTTACTCCATGAAAAACCTCTATGTCTATCAGAATGAGTAGTCTACGGTCTTGTATACATTTAGCTGGTTAGTGTGAGTATGGTGTACTGTGTCTTACCCTCCTCTGAGATGTCCTTGTCTTTGGTCTCCTGCTCCATCTGTTGACACCAGCCCTCCATACGTGCAGTCTCAGCCTGTAGTAGTTTGAGGAACCAGTTGCCATCCCGGAGGCAGGTGGGCGTGCCGGGCTGGGCTGCATCTCCCTGGACACTGCCATTGCCACTCTCCAAGCTGGGGTCTGGAGGGGGCAGGGAGGAGGGGTCCAGGGCCGGGTCCATTCTCTCTGGGAGGGAGGCAGACACTCTCGCCGGGACTGGGGCATGTTTGGGAGGATGCCATGCCATCGCGCTGTCCTCACCGTTGGAGGCAGTGAGGGCGGGATCTACCGGCTGGCTGTTGCAGTTGGCTCTACTGTTGTTTTCTGAGGGATGGGTGTCTTGTTGAGAGTCCTGAGGCTCTGTCTCTGTGTTCTGTCTGGAGGCCATGCTGCTGGCCCGGCTGAGTCTGGACGGACACACACACACAAATTAGTATTGGTGCAGTTCGGAAATCATTTACTGTGGATGTAATAAGGTTGACCTTGGGGCCTGACGACCACAAATCACTGCCCCAATCTCTGACTACTGTGGTCCAGAGATTACTGGAACACACTGTGTTAATACATAGACCAAGGACAGTTTGTATTCAGCCATTAGTGCTAGGTCAGACTTCCTCTCCCAACGACAGGCATACAGAAAGCCATCATTATGAAGTGCAGTTTGACTGATAGATCAAGGACATGAGTGCTGAGAGCACATTGCCTTTCTGTTTGCCTCTGCAGTAAAAGCAGAGACGGCATGATGAGAGGGTGACTGAGTAAGCATGCAGGAAAGCGAGAAAGATGAATCGAGAGAGTGAGGGGGAGAGAGCGAGGACAAGATTAGCGTTCAGTGATAGGGAGAACAGACGGAATGGGCATACTGTCCAACCAATGTGATTAGGGAGCATTACTATGTACTGGGCTGTTTAAACGGCCAGTTCTTCACAGCACTCTGCCTCCTCCACTGTAGCCAAAACAACAAAGGCCACCAATCAGACAGACCGAGAGAGAGAAAGACAGAGAGACGCTACACTAATACTGTACTGCTGCCAGCGCGAGCTCAGAGTGACTGCTGAGTGACCTTGGTAACTGCCTGGACCAAACAGGCTGAAGCCATGCCAGGGCAGGAGGGGAGGGACTAAGGGAGGAAATAGGGATGAGAGGGTGTGGATGGATGGATGAGTAACAGTTGAACACAGCGGGAGATGCACAAACACATGTGAAGCAGTTCAATTTAGAGATTGTGAAGGAAACATCAAGGTCTCCAATGTGAAAATGATAGGGATGTGCATCTTTCCCTTTCAAGACGATTCGATATGCATCTAGATACGTGGGCTCCGATATGATACAGGAACGATGCGTTTTAGTTTGAAACGATTCGGTTTGATTAGAGTACGAATCGATGCGTTTCGGTTGGATGCAATACGATCGGTTATATAAACGCATTCATTTTCCATCCAAAACTCAAAAGGTGCTGCTGATGGAGCTCATGAGCTGGATCTGTCTGAGTGTTAGGGCTGTGACGATACCAGTATCGCAATATTCTTTCCATGGCAAAAATGAAAACACGAAGCGGCCCTAGTCAGTCCTTTAAGAACCTGCTGTATGTAAAATATTGTGTGCTATAGCTTGGAAACAATGATGTTAAATCCTCTTCGTGTTTTGTTTTCTTGCCACAACAGTAACGAGTATCGCGATACTGGTAACATCCCGGCCCTAGTGTGTGTGTGTATAAAATGATGTATGTACCATGTAGGCACCTGATCTGAGCCATAATGGAGACTAAGCATCTACCACCCCACTACTATCAGATTTGGGGGGGAGCGCAATGTTGCCCATGTTTTCTCTCTCCCCACATTGGTTCTGATATCACCAGCACCACCTAATTAACTTGTAATTTCTGCAGATTATGTGTTTGGGTTAGTAATAGTGCTGAGCGATTAGTGTCTTTGGGCCCCCGAGTGGCGCAGCGGTCTAAGGCACTGCATCTCAGTGCTAGAGGCGTCACTACAGACACACTGGTTTGAATTCAGGCTGTATCACAACCGGACGTGATTGGGAGTCCCATAGGGCAGTGCACAATTGGCCCAGTGTCGTCCGGGTTTGGCCGGTGTAGGCCGTCATTATAAATAAGAATTTGTTCTTTACTGACTTGCCTCGTTAAATAAAAAGTTACACTTATTATTTTTAAACATTGAGGTTGGTTTGGTTTTGGTTCAATTATTTAAAATAAAAGTGGCAATCATTTGGGTTGAATGCTGTAACAGAATAAAACAATTAATACAAGTCCCATGATGGTACTGACTGTCCATTACTGCTTATCACTTATTAACCATAATTTATTCACATCACTTTTATAAAATATTTCAATTGTTGTGTATATTACATTTGTTTATTTGATGACTATCATTTCATTCCAAGTCATCATCTCATCTCTACAGATCTGCTGCCTATTCGGTCTGACAAAATAACTATTTTGTAGTTCTTCAAAGTAAATAAGGCATACTTTTATGGACTGCTGAATACCAACTTTCAATCACAACAGCTGCTCTCTATATCCCCTCATGTTCATTCTTGTCTCTTCCGCATCAGGCACAAAAGAATGACCGGACAAGTAGATGCGCAATGGATTATGGTCGTTGGAGTTAAAAAATAAAATGTAACCTGATCAAAATAAAATCTATCGTAAGCGCCGCTCAGCAGGTATTGCCAGATGATAGTTAACTAGCTCACTAACAAGCTTGTGTCTGCAGAGTGGCACCAGAATTCAAATAAATTGAACGATGAAGATGCCACGTAGATGTGCAATATCAGGAAAAGGCAGCCTACTTCGCGTCGGTCAGCGGGTGAAACTGGGCACAGTGCAGTTTGACTAGACTACTGATTTTGCCTGGGGTTGTTCAGCATGCAAAATGACTTGTAGATCAATGACTGTCAATGCAGTTACATGCAGTTCGACACTAACAGAGGACGCATCAGTTGTCACCAGAAATGTGAGGTATTTTCAGAAGGTAGAAAGAACGTAATATGAGCAAAACATTTTAGGGAACCAGCGATTCGTAATGTTTGAAATCGGGTTTTCTGACCGACGCATGCCTAGCATGCTAAATTTGCATTGGTTTGGTGTCTGTGGACCGCTGCACTTGCATCTTAAACATTTGAATCGGGACCGATGCGTATAGGTGAATCATTACATCCCTATAAAATGAGAAATTACTATTACGCAAGTGACTGAACAGCTGATTGAGTGATCAGCTGATTGAGATTATCTTGTGTTAATAAGGATTTGACTTACGGCCTGCCGTTCTCCACCTGCACTCCAATAGACTGGAACTTGGTCGAGGGGGGCAGTTGAACCTCTCTCTGGATTGGCTGAACGCAGTCCACCTATGAGTTAACCATTACAACGAATGTCAGTCAATCTAAGCATCCTCCCAACAGATTACAGTGCATCACAGACATTAAAGCTGAACTAACAGTCAATTTCGAAAATTGATTCCTGTGCTCACCTGGATGCCGATAGACGAGAGCTTCCTCTTTGTGGGAACAGGCTCTGGAAGGGTTAGGGACTGGTCTGGAGTGAGGCTGGGGCCTGGGTTTAGAGTGTCATTCTGGGGCTCAACCTGGGTGCCGGTACTTGTGGTGGTGCTGAAGAAGGGAAGTGGGAAGGAGTCTCTTGGGGCAGGGATGGGGGCTGGGGCCCGGGGTTGAGAGCCCTTGGCCAGGCTGCCTGTACGCAGGCTGCAGAGGCTATCAGAGGAGTTGCTGCGGCCTGATTGGCTGTTGGCCTCACTGCGGTGGTCCTGTTGGTCCAGGTATGTGTCCTGGGCTGACTCTGTGCTGCTCTGCACCGTCACAGAGATGTGGGGCTTGGAGGTGCTGCGCGGTGGGACCGGTGGTGGGCCCTTCTTACAGGAGCGGCTTACACACCTAGGGAGTGCTGGGAAAGAGGAAGGAAGTGCCATTAGTTGAAACCTGAACCAGGACAAAGCAGGACGTTAATTAAAGTAGTGCCAACTGAACCACCACAACAGCTAAACTGAGTTGTAAAAGAACAGGGCAGATCAAAGACAGCCTGCTCTAAAGCAACTTCAAAAATACAATAAAAACATACCCAATTTTCAAAAACATATTTTCCCATGCCTAACACACACACACCTCCATGTTTCCTGTAAACCCGCTGTTTCAGTTCCATTGACGTCAGTCAATCTGTCCCTATGGGAGGCCCTTACCTGCCTAGTAGTGCCTACTGCCTACCCTCCCAATCGTCTTTCTCAAGGGACTATAAAGTGGGGAAAGTCAGACACATTCTGTGTCCAATGGAAATGCGCTATTCTTCATTATGGAAGTAGCAGTAGGATAGTTCAGGGAACCATTGACCATTGACTCCTGATAAACTGCACAGATAGATTGATTGTGTTGTTGAATGAATAGCATGAATTTTTCTGCCATAGAAACCCTTGGTTTCAAAACTGTACAAAAAAAACCCAGTCCAAACTACAACAAAAATGAAAAATGCTTTCAGTGTAAACTTAAATGACTAAAACCAGATAAAGCATGTATAAAATATATTATTCAAAAATTACAATAAAGTCTTTGTTAGTTCTCAATCACCAAAACAAAAGCTAGACAGTCAGGGGAATATAAAATTCCCAAGACAATGAATTTATCAGTATTGATTTTGATATTCAGTTTCAGCAAAATAACATAGCATTAGCCATGGCAAAATGCATAGAACTTCAGGAAATTATCTTTAAAACTGCACAATTCTCTCAGCCCCATAAATTTCTGGAAATTTGCTCTAGAACTGCAACATTTTCTATCAGCTCATGGCAAAATGTGTAGAATTGCACAGATTTAACTTTAAAACTGCAAAAAATGTATCTTGGCTCAATGGAGAAATTCAGAAAATTGCAGGAAAGTTGTGGGGGGGGGGGCTCTAAAACTCTCAAATTCAACTGTGCCGACCGTGCCCATTGCCACGCTCCCTGCCAAACCCACCACCTAAGCCCCTTTTTGATCCAGAAAACCCCTGAATAAGCCTCCTCATTTCCCCTGGAGATACCAATAACACACTGACAAACAATCATGACACTCCCCGGGCTGATCTTACTGCAAACATTTCCAAGAGGAGTCAAAGAGGGAATTACCAGCAAGAGAAATAATAGGTCTGACACAAGAGCAGGGGATTTCACTCTAGCCTAGTGCTTGAGGGTGGACCTGGCCCCTGTTCTTGTCATCAGTGACTGATTGGAGGGTTACTGAGTGAAACAGAGAGGTAATTACCATAATACAACTCAAAAGAGAACCCAGAAACTGGGTCAGGCAGGGCATATGCTGCTGCTAGATATAAAAATGCAAACTAAAGGAGAGGCTGGCCCTTTTTGTAAGAAATAAGTTGCCATTTAAACTAGGGCTGGGAACTGCCAGGGACCCGATAGTTATGTGCCGACACAATACGTATTGCGATTCAATGGTCCAAACATATTGCTCACCATGTGTCCACTGAAGAGGGACAAGAGAGCCATGAGAACGAGTTGATTGGTCATGGAAATTAAAGTGCGGAAAACAAATTGGCTCCCTATTTAAAAGAAGACGGAGAACAAGCTGTGAAAGAAAAATACTGCCGTTTTGGTCAGGTTCAAAAAACTAGCGCGGAAATAATATGCCGACATTGTTAAAACGATCGTCAAAAATAATATCCCGATATGTAACCGTATCGATTCACCCCCCACCCCATCTAATTTAAACAGTTGGCCGTGTGGCTTGGTGGGATCAACAGATCCTGGAAAGAGAGAGGACTGACAGGGCTGCCTGGGAAAATGGGAGAGGAAAGGAGAATTACACTGGTCTGGTCCAGTTACAACATTCACAAAGTCACATTGGCGCCAAGTATACTCCCACACATGACTAAACACACAGGCTGAATGAAAAAAAAGTTTGTAGCACTATTACCGGAAACTGTAGGGAATAACCTACATACTTTACTACAAGGACAGGGTTATTACATGGGTTTGTCTAGGTCCATTTCACAGTTGATACACCGGTATGAAAAGGGCAATGCCTGGCCTATATAGGTCAATGTTAGTGTGACCAAACATCCTTCAAGATCCTTTGTTTATAGCAACAGGGAAGTGTAGACATGAGATCTGTCATCAACAAATGACAGGCTGCTCCATTTCATTTAACACTCAAATGTCACCAACGCACACAAACATGCCTGTGGAATCCAGTGGCCACAGAGAGAAGAGCTGTCTCACACGTTGCTCTAACAGCAGCAACCGCCTCAGCCCTGGGCCTGGCGCCAGCCGAGGATAAAAGGACACCTTTATTCGCCGAGAACGGGACCCATTCCTCAAATGCCCAGCATAGACACACAAGAGTCCGACGAGTTAATTAATGTGGCGAGTTCGGTGTTGTCACGTTCTTCTTAGTACTACAAGCCTCTTGATCCCCATGTCTACGTGGCTGGTACACATTCGCTAGTGTACCACACAAACATGTGTACACAGTCCAGACAGCCTACTCCCTCACCAAACAACTGACAGAGAAAAGGCCATCATCTGGCCATAATCCATCAGTAACACCAATGACAGAGGAAGTGCTGTTTTTAAGCACTAACGCTGTAGAACTACCTATTATTCATACTATTGGCAGAAAGGCTCTGTCCAGTCCTGCTGTGATTTGTATTACTGAACTATGCTTGCTCTGCCCTTCACCATGGGCTGACTGCCCAGAGGTGATTATGGGGTAGATTAACTAAGCTGTCTGGAACCTCTTCTCCTGTGGGGCAGTGCCAACCCTACTACCCACCCACTGGTCTCATAGACAGCATCAGCTATCCAGGGCTGGCATCAGAAGGGACAAACATCAGAAAACACTGAGCACTTGGATATCTGATAACATGAGTATTGCTAGTGAATGAGTCTGTGAATCACACCTCTACTTTGCATTCAATGCAAAACCAGTCTGGCCTAGGATATGTTAATGCACATGAGGCATGAGTGGATTACAGAACTGGACTTTGATCAGAAACAAAGTAGTTTTACAGTCTATTGTTGATTATAACTGACAGGGAGCAGTCCATGATGCACTGAAGAATGGTGCCGAAGGAGATGGCTGCCGTTTTACGATCCCCATAACCAACTGTGATATTGTGCATGTTTTTTTGCATTATTTGTAAGTTATTTTGTATATAATGTTTCTGCCAGCATGTTTTATGACTGAAAATAGCTTCTAGATATCAGGACAGCGATTACTCACCCCATACTGGAGGAATACTTTATCTTCAACGAGTCAGGCGGGTAGGAATTACGTCAGACGGCCGACAAGGCCCTCATCCCCACCATTCTTAGGAGAAAGAGACGGTGGTATCGTTGACGAAGATCCGGATGCCTTGTATCCGTCGCCGAGTGGGTAATCTACCTTTACCATCAGTCCTATTAGCCAACGTGCCGTGCCAATCAATCGCTAATAAAAAAAATAATTAAAAAAACACAAATTACGGTCACCTATATCCTACCAGTGGGACATTAAAAACTGTAATATCTTATGTTTCACCGAATCGTGGCTGAACGACGACATGAACAACATACAGCTGGCGGGTTCTAAGCTTTTTCGGGTGGATAGAACAGCAGCCTCTGGTAAGACAAGGGGTGACGGTCTATGTATATTGATAAACAACAGCTGGTGCACAAGATCTAAGGAAGTCTTGCCGTTTTGCTTGCCTGAGGTAGAGTATCTCATGATAAGCTGTAAATCACACTATTTACCAAGAGAGTTTTCATCTGTATTTCGTAGCTGTCTCCATACCACCACAAAACAGATGCTGGCACTAAGACCGCAGTCAATCAGCTGTATAAGGCCATAAGAAACTCAAATCCATTTTACCTCAAATCTACCAGCATGTTACACGTGCAACCAGAGGTGAAAAAAAAAAAACTCTAGACAACCTTTACTCCACACAGAGACACGTACAAAGCTCTCACTCGCCCTCCAATTGGTAAATCTGACCATAATTATATCCTCCTGATTCCTACTTACAGACAAAAACTAAAGCAGAAAGCACCAGTAACTCTGTACCTCCTGTATATAGCCTCGCTATTGTTATTTTACTGCTGCTGTTTAATTATTTGTTACTTCTGTTTTCTTTTTTTACTGATCACGTTTTTCTTCTTAAAGTATTGTTGGTTAAGGGCTTGTAAGTACGCATTACACTAAGGTCTACTACACCTGTTGTATTCGGCTCATGTGACAAATAAAATCTGATTTGACTGATGAAAAAGGTGTTAGGAGAATAGACTAGCTAGGCAAAGGGTTCTCTCCCTGTGGGGCTCATGGGGTGTCTCCTGCTCTGAAAGCAGTTAACATCCATTATAGCAGTAACAGCACTGTCAACATGTTGATGATCATCACGTTAACCTACATTGGATCACTCGTTAAAAGCAATGCAGTGAATTCTCCAAGACACACTCTAGCTCTATAATCATGTGTGTGAGAAGTATCTGATTACCAGCAACCAGTTATATTATGGCCAGATAAATGACACTGAATAATGTGACCCAGTGTAATTTCATCCTCTCTGTCTTTGTGGTTTGTAACAGAGAGAGGCGAAACAGGAGGTTTTACATTGCCCAAAATCTGTCCACAAAAATAAGCCCATTTTTTGTATGAGATCAATGAGGGTTTGAATTTGGTCAACAAAAATTGTAAACTGAACAAAAATCTAAAATGCAACACGTAAAGTGTTTCAATTTTCTAGGCATATTTGTTCATATCCCTTTGCCGAGATAATCCATCCACCTGACAGGTGTGGCATATCAAGGATCTGATTAAACAGCATGATCATTACACAGGTGCACCAACCCCTCTTTTACGCTACTGCTACTCTCTGTTCATCATATATGCATAGTCACTTTAACCATATCTACATGTACATACTACCTCAATCAGCCTGACAAACAGGTGTCTTTATGTAGCCTCGCTACTGTATATAGCCTTGTCTGTTTACTGTTGTTTTATTTCTTTACTTACCTATTGTTCACCTAACACCTTTTTTGCACTATTGGTTAGAGCCTGTAAGTAAGCATTTCACTGTTGTATTCAGCGCACGTGACAAATAAACTTGGATTTGATTTGGAATAAAAGGCCACCCTAAAATGTGCAGTTGTCACAAAACACAATGCCAGAGATGTCAAGTTGAGGGAGTGTGCAATTGGCATGCTGACTGCAGGTGTGTCCACCAGAGCTGCTGCTGGAGAATTGAATGTTAATTTCTCTACCACAAGCCACCTCCAACCAACATCATTTTAGAGAATTTAGCAATACCTGCAACTGGCCTCAACTGCAGACCACATGTAACCACATCAGCCCAGAAGCTCCACATCCGGCTTCTTCGTCTGAGACCAGCCACCCGGACAGCTGATGAAATTGAGGAGTATTTGCGTCTTCAATAAGGCTCATTTGTGGGAGAAAACATTCTGATTGGCTGGGCACCTGCCCAGTCATGAGAAATCGATAGATTGGGGACTAATGAATTGACTGATTTCCTTATATGAACAGTAACTCAGTGAAATTGTTGAATGTTGCGTTTATATTTCTGTTCAGTATAATTGCTCATTTGCTACGTGAGGATTATTTATTTGAATAGAAGTTTCGTAATGGTTAGGTTGTTACGAATGCTCCCTCAACTTTCAACAATTATCATAGTAACAGTAACAAACGTGATTGAGAGAAAAACAAGGCTTTTCGGCAAATAAAACCAAAAATTACTATCTGAGTTGCGTCCGTTGAGGACTCATCATGAATATAACCTGTTGTGGCATGGACGTTGCCCATGAGGCCTTCCACCATTTAAAAATAGTCAACTGGGTGGGAATTCTTATGAGTTGGGAGCAATCAGCCAATGAAGAAGAAAATGTACTACTTTTAAAATGGAGATTGCCTCAATGGCACTGCCCATGCTGTCACAGACGCTATAATAGCACAGATACAAAGAGGAGTCCTTTATCCATCCCTCTCGATGGCCTGTTGTACACACGAGTATCTGCTCTCACATTGGCTAGAATGGTCCCACCTGACCTGCTTTACATCTGATGACATGTAAATCCATTGTTAGACCAGTCACTATCTTGTCAATATAATACACACTCTTTTCGTAACCATAGACTTAAAAAAATATATAAGTTCACTGTTCTCTACCATCTTGAAACATCAGTCTCTGAGATTGCAGTGGGATTTAACATGGTTTAATTACTGTTGGTCTTATTTTTGTGAAACCCTCATCCTACCAGTTGAGATGTGTGTTAATTAAGCAAACTAGCCTCAAGTGGGCAGATGAGACATGGTGCTGATTTGGCTGTTTCCCAACCTGGAGGGCACAATAAATTCTAAACACTGCAAATAGAAAAAAAGAAACATGCATGTTCTTTCTCTGAACCTGTATACCGTTGCACCCCACTGAATGGGACCTTGGTCTGATGACTCCAGAGCTGCTTCCTGCATCTCTTCCTGTCTGCACTAAAAGCATTTGCATGCTTCCCAGCCTAAACATTTCGGAAGAGTTTGTGCATATTAGACAACATTGCGCTGTTTTTTTTCTTTTTGGCCTATGGTAAGGGTTTTTTCGGCCACACAAAAATGTTTCTCCGGGCAAGCCGAAGTCTACGCCCCTTGGTCGGTGATTGGTAAAGAGTAGGGATTCTTCAATAAAGTATTGTCATTCAACGAGAGACGACTAGTTTTTCATGCAGATTTTTTCCACTTAGAAATAATTTATCAAATATCTTAGTTAATGTAAAACTAAGATCCTCTGGACCAGAAAAAGTAGGGCCGAACAGGCCCCCATTCACATCGACGCGGCTGTAGTGGAGCAGGTTGAGTGCTTCAAGTTTCTTGGTGTCCACATCACCAACAAACTATCATGGTCCAAACACACCAAGACAGTCGTGAAGAGGGCAAGACAGAACCTTTTCCCCTGCAGGAGACTGAAGATTGGGCATGGGTCCCCAGATCATCAAAAGATGGTTCTACAGCGTCGAGAGCATCCTGACCGGTTGCATCACCGCCTGGTAAGGCAACTGCTCAGCATCCGACCGTAAGGCGCTAGAGAGGGTAGTATGTACTGCCCAGTACATCACTGGGGCCAAGCTTAATGCCACCCGGGACTTTCATACCAGGCGGTGTCAGAGGAAGGCCAAATAAATTGTCGAAGACTCCTGTCACCCAAGTCATTGACTGTTCTCTCTGCCTCCCCCCTGAAAGCGGTACCGGAGCGCCAAGTCTAGGTCCAAAAGGATTCTAAAAACAGCTTCTACCACCAAGCCATAAGACTGCTAAACAATTAATAAAACGGCACCCGGACTTTTTACATTGTCACCCACCCTTTGTTTTTACAAAGCTGCTACTCACTTTACCCCTACCTACATGTACAAATTACCTCGACTAACCTGTACATTGACTCGGTACCAGTACCCCTTGTATATAACTTCGTAATTGTTATTTTATTGTGTTACTTTCTATTGTGTTTGTTTAGTTAGCAAATATTTTCTTAACTCTATTTCTGGAACTGCATTGTTGGTTAACTGCTTTGGGACTGGGGGGGGCAGTATTGAGTAGCTTGGATAAAAAGGTGCCTAGAGTAAACTGCCTGCTACTCAGGCCTAAAAGCTAGAATATGCATATAATTAGTAGATTTTGATAGAAATATGAGGTTTGTAGTTTAAGTCGTTGCCTATCGAATATAGTGTCTACGGCGTCATATTGCACTTCCTAAGGCTTCCACTAGATGTCAAAAGTCTTTAGAACCTTGTTTGATGCTTCTACTGTGAAGGAGGGGGGGAATGAGAGCTGATTGAGTCAGGTCTCTGGCAGAGTGCCATGAGCTCAGTCTCGCGCGTTCACGGGAGCGTTAGCTGCGTTCCATGGCATTTCTACTGACAAAGGAATTCTCAGGTTGAAACATTATTGAAGATTTATGATAAAAACATCCTAAAGATTGATTCTATACTTCGTTTGACATGTTTCTACAAACTGTAATATGACTTTTCTTCTGAACTTTCAGCTGGACTTGGCAGTGCGCGTGAGTTTGGATTTGTGTACTAAACGCACGAACAAAAGGAGGCATTTGGACATAAATGATGGACTTCATCAAACAAAACAAACAATTATTATGGAACTGGGATTCCTGGGAGATGCTTTGGGCAGACTGCACCACCCTCTGGAGAGCCCTGCGGATGTAGGTGGTGCAGTTGCCATACCAGGATGCTCTCAATTGTGCATCTCTAAAAGTTTGGGGGTTTTAGGTGCCACGCCAAATTTCTTCAGCCTCCTGAGGTTGAAGAGGCGATGTTGTGCCTTCACCACACGTTGTGTGTGTGTGGACCATTTCAGTTTGTTAGTGATGTGTACGCCGAGGAACTTGAAGCTTTCCACTGCGGTCCCGTTGATGTGGATAGGGGAAAGTCCATGATGAGCTCATCAGTTTTGTTGAAGTTGGGTGAGAGGTTATTTTCCTGGCACCACACTCCCAGAGCCCTCACCTCCTCCCTGTAGGCGGTCTTGCCATTGTTGTTAAATCAGGCCTACTACTGTTGTGTCGCCTGCAAACTTGATGATTGAGTTGGAGGTGTAGGTCAACAGGGAGGACAGGAGGGGGCTGAGCACGCATCCTTGTGGGGCCCCAATGTTGAGGATCAGCGAAGTGGTGATGTTGTTTCCTATCTTCACCACCTGGGGGCGGCCCTTCAGGAAGTCCTGGACTCAGTTGCAAGGGGCGGGGTTGGGACCCAGGGCCTCGAGCTTAATGATGAGTTTGGAGGGTACTATGGTGTTGAATGCTGAGCTATGGTCAAGAAACGGCATTCTTACATTAGGTATTCCTCATGTCCAGATGGGACAGGGCAGTGTGCATTGCGATGGCATCGTCTGTGGATCTATTGGGGCGGTAAGCACATTTAAGTGGGTCTAGGGAGTCAAGTAAGGTAGAGTTGATATGATCCTTGACTAGTCTCTCAAAGCACGTCACGATGACAAAAGTGAGAGCTACGGGGCGATAGTCATTTAGTTAAGTTACCTTTGCTTTCTTGGGTAAAGGAACAATGGTGGACATCTTGAAGCATCTGGGGACAACAGGCTGGGATAGGGAGAGATTAAATATGTCCGTAAACACTCCAGCCAGCTGGTCTGCACATGCTCTGAGGACGCGGCTATGGATGCCGTCTGGGCCAGCAGCCTTGCAAGGATTAACACATTTAAAATGTCTTACTCATGTCGGCCACGGAGAAGGAGAGCCCAGTCATTAGCAGCGGGTGGCATTGTGTTATCCTCAAAGCGGGTGAAGGTGTTTAAACTTGTCCGGAAGCAAGACTGTGTCCTCGCGTAGCTGGTTTCCCCCTTTGTAGTCTGTGATTGTCTGTAGACCCTACAACATACGTCATGTCTGAGCAGTTGAATTGCAACTCCACTTTGTCTCTATACTGACGTTTTGCCTGTTTGATTTCCTTAAGGAGGGAATAACTACACTGTTTGTATTCGGCCATATTCCCAGTCACCTTGCCATGGTTAAATGTGGTGGTTCGCACTTTCAGTTTTGCGTGAATGCTGCCATGTATCCACGGTTTCTTGTTAGGGTAGGTTTTAATTGTCATAGTGGGTACAACATCTCCTTTACATTTCCTGATAAACTCAGTCATCGTTTCAGTGCATTCGTCTAGGTTGTTCTCAGAGGCTCCCCGGAACATATCCCAGTACGCGTGATCAAAACAATTTTGAAGCGTGGATTACGATAGTTCAGACCAGCATTGAATAGTCCTTAGCACGGTACTTCCTGTTTGAGCTTCGGACTATAGGAAGGGAGGAGCAAAATGGAGTCGTGATCAGAGTTACCAACGGGAGGGCATTAGAGGGCCTTGTAGGCATCTCGGAAGTTGGAGTAGCTGTGGTCGAGTGTTTTAGCAGCGCGAGTACTACAGTCAATGTGTTGATAGAACTTCGGTAATGTTTTCCTCAAATTTGCTTTGTTAAAATCCCTTGCTACAATAAATGCAGCCTCAGGATATGTGGTTTCCAGTTTGCATAAAGTCCAGTGAAGTTCTTTGAGGGCTGTCATGGTATTGGTTTGAGGAGGAATATACATGGCTGTGACTACAACCGAAGAGAAATTCTCTTGGGGGGGTAATACGGTTGGCATTTGATTGTGGTATTCTAGGTCGGGTGGACAAAATAATTTGAGTTCCTGTATGTTATCACACCATAAATAGTTAATCATGAAACATACACACCCGCCCTCCTTCTTCCCTGAGAGATATTTATTCCTGTCTGTGCAATGAACGGAGAACCCAACTGGCTGAACGGACTCAGACAGTATATCCCCGAGAGAGCCATGTTTCTGTGAAACAGAGTATGTTTACAATCCCCTGATGTCTCTCTGGAAGGAAATCTTCGCCCTGAGCTCGTCAACTTCATTATCCAGAGACTGAACATTAGCGAGTAATCTACTCGGAAGCGGTGGGTGGTATGCGCGCCTCCTAAATCAGACAAAGTCCACTCCAAGTACCTCTTTCCCACAGGCAGTGTTTTGGAACAGCCTCTGGAATCAGTTCAATTGCCCTGGAGGGTACGAGCAAAGGATCTGATTACTGGTCGTAATGCTGGTGAGTTACCGTCGCACTGATATCCAAAAGTTATTCCCGGCTGTATGTAATAACAAACAAAAAAAATCCTGGCCTAATAATAATAATAACACGTGAAAACAAAATACTGCAAAGTTTCCTAAGAGCTAAAAGTACAGCAGCCCTGTCCGTCAGTTTCATTAGGTCTCTGACGAATCTGGATTTGGCGGATGCCAGGAGAAAGCTACCTGCCTAAATGCATAGTGCCAACTGTATAGTTCTTGACGGAGGTATAATGGTCTGGGGCTGTTTTTCATGGTTCGGGTTTTGCCCCTTAGCTCCAGTGAAGGGAAATCTTAACGCTACAGCATACAATGACATGCTAGACGATTCTGTGCTTCCAACTTTGAGAAAACAGTTCAGGGAAGGCCCTTTCCTGTTTCAGCTTAACAATGCCCCTGTGCACAAAGTGAGGTCCATACAGAAATGGTTTGTCAAGATCGGTGTGGAAGAACTTGACTGGCCTGCACAGAGTCCTGACCTCAACCCCATCGAACACCTTTGGGATGAATTGGAACACTAGGCCTGGCTCGCAATCAATCGCCCAACATCAGTGCCCGACCTCACAAATGATCGTGGCTGAAAGAAAGCAAGTCCCGACAGCAATGTTCCAACATCTAGTTGAAAGCCTTACCAGAAGAGTAGAGACTTTTATAGCAGCAAAGGGGGGGGCAACTTCATAGTAATGCCCATGATTTAGGAGATGATATGATTGACAAGCACAAGTCCATATACTTTTGGCCATGTTGTGTGTGTTCTAAACATCAAATCGCAATACATATTGTATCAGCACCTAAGTATAGTGATATTGTATTGTGAGGTCCCCATCCATTCCCAGCCCTATCTACAATGTGATGACACTATGTTGCTCCTTGCTGAACCAAGAAAGTTGTTGTAGCAAAGGAGACTTCTGCTTCAGCAGCACATGCAGTTAGGAGAAGAGAAAATGTGCACCTTAAAATTGATTATTTGAATTATTATTTTTCTATTCTAAAAATGGTACAACGGTGCCCATTTGGCTGACCTTATCAGTCATCCAAAATTCAATGACAGTCACAGCCCTACTTTTAATAGGTGCTCCTGAGAGTGTCTAAGTGCTACTAATCGGCACACGGCAAAGGGTTGGATCAGCCCCAGATTAACAGCATTATAGTGACTGTGTAGCAAGGTGACAGGCTGCTGGAGAACTAGGCTGGTGGTCCAAGACCAGAGGGGATAGACAGGGCTGGTGAGAAACAAAAATGTAGACAGGCTGGACAGGGCTAATGGTGAGTAGTGCTACTGAGAGACGGAGGCAGGCAGACTGGACAGGGCAGCCCAAGAACACACCAAAAGGAAGACAAAAAACACAACACAGCAATGGTTTACAAAGAGAGTGGTTAGAATATAAACACCAATGGTAATTCTAGTTTATGATGAGTGCAACAACAAGCTACAGCCTCTATCCATACAAAGACTGGAAACAGCTGTCCAAAAACTAAGTAACCAGTCAAATCACTTAACTGGAAAAATACTTTGTAAAAATCTGCCCGCCCCACAAAAACAGGTTTAGAACAAACTAGTTCTACTCTCTTACAGCACAAGTGTTGGGGGCTGCTTGTAGTGGTCCGTCCAGTCAGTCATAGTGGCGTTACTCCAGGAAGGTATTAAAACGCTAATTATGTCCTGTGGAGTTTCCAGACCACCCTGTGGGGATTGGTGCCAGCTTGGTGGAAAGCCTAATTAGCTGATGTAAATACCCAGAATCAGTCCTGTCAGGTGTCAAGAGGAAGGGGCTCGGGTGGGACTGGAGCGGTGTGTTACCAGCCTACTACAGCAAGGCAAATCCTTCTACAACACCAGACAGAATGTATCTTTTGCTCAAGCACACACAAACACACACAAACACACTTCCTCTAACCCCTTTTAATCTTGTGTTCAACACATACTGTAGGATTAGGCGACCCTCATTTGTATGGCTGTGTGTGTCACGACCAGCTACATGAGCGGTATTACATTGTCAAGATTACACAGGCGGAGCTGTTGAGATTGAACTATGACACCATAGATGCAAGAGATCCTCCTTGTGACCCAATTCTTACAGATTGGTCACTTGAATACGACAGGATTCAGATTCTGCCAAACCAAATACCAAGGACTTACAGACTGAGGGGTTGCATCATTGTACTGTTCTCTATTAATTTCTCTGTAGCACAGTCATTTTACTACTCATCCCTTTAGAATGTCTGTTTGAAAATTGTCATGTAACTATAGTGACTTCACCCACTGACTCACCAATGACCTCATCAATGAGTCTGTACACAGCCAGACTGTGTGTATTGCCAGAGCATGTGACTCAATGTCTGTGTATTCATGTGCTGACCATGTGTTATCTGAAGCCTTTGAATGAATGGCCATCTGATCCCAGCCCTACAACAACTTTCAAGCTAAACAAAGTCAGGGTTGCTACCATGGTCCCTGGTATACAGAGCACATATTCAAGCCTCTCATAACAGGTCCAGCTGTTTGACTGCAAAGCACTTAAATTAGCACATTGTCCGGAAGCTGTTCAATTATTGATTGTATGCTCAGAAACCAGACAATAAATGGCCTTTAGAGACAAAATGCAATAAAATAAAAAAAGACATGGGATTCCTCTTGAAATAGTTGCTGGACTTCCAAGTGACATCTGAGGAAGAGTTATGAAAATGCACCATAACTAGAGGTCGACCGATTAATTAGGGCCGATTTCAAGTTTTCATAACAATCGGTAATCGGCATTTTTGGACACCGATTATGTCCGATTACATTGCACTCCACGAGGAGACTGCGTGGCAGGCTGCCTACCTGTTGTGCGAGTGCAGCAAGGAGCCAAGATAAGGTGGTAGCTAGCATTAAACTTATCTTATAAAAAACAACCAAACTACACATGGTTGATGATATTACTAGTTTATCTAGCTTGTCCAGCGTTGCATATAATCGATGCAGTGCCTGTTAATTTATAATTAAATCACAGCCTACTTCGCCAAACAGGTGATTTAACCACCACATTCCCGAAAAAAGCACTGTTGTTGCACCTATGTGTACCTAACCATAAACATCAATGCCTTTCTTAAAATCAATACACAAGTATATATTTTTAAACCTGCATATTTAGTTAATATTGCCTGCTAACATGAATTTCTTTTAACTACGGAAATTGTGTCACTTCTCTTGCGTTCTGTGCAAGCAGGGTCAGGGTATATGGAGCAGTTTGGGCAGCCTGGCTCGTTGCAAACTGTGTGAAGAGCATTTCTTCCTAGCAAAGACCGTAACTAATTTGTCAGAAATGTACATATTTATGACATAACATTGAAGGTTGTGCAATGTAACAGCAATATTTAGACTTAGGGATGCCACCCGTTAATACGGAACGGTTCCGTATTTCACTGAAAAAATAAACATTTTGTTTCCGGATATGACCATATTAATGACCTAAGGCTCGTATTTCTGTGTTATTATAATATAATTAAGTCTATGACTTGATAAAGCAGTCTGAGCGGTGGTAGGCAGCAGCAGGCTCGAAAGCATTCATTCAAACAGCACTTTCCTGCATTTGCCAGCAGCTCTTCGCTGTGCTTCAAGCATTGTGCAGTTTATGACTTCAAGCCTATCTACTCCCGAGATTAGGCTGGCAATACTAAAGTACCTATTTGAACATCCAATAGTCAAACGTATATGAAATACAAATGGTATAGAGAAATAGTGCTATAATAACTACAACCTAAAACTTCTTACCTGGGAATATTGAAGACTCATGTTAAAAGGAACCACCAGCTTTCATATGTTCTGAGCAAGGAACTTAAACGTTAGCTTTCTTACATGGCACATACTGCACTTTTACCTTCTTCTCCAATAATTTGTTTTTGCATTATTTAAACCAAATTGAACATGCTTCATAATTTATTTGAGACTAAATTGAGTTTATTGATATATTAAGTTAAAATAAGTGTTCAAATCAGTGTTGTTGTAATTGTCATTACTACAAATATATATATATATATATCGCTTTTTTTGGTCCTCCAATAATTAGTATCGGTATCGGCGTTGAAAAATCATAATTGGTCGACTTCTAACCATAGCAGTTTGTTTTGGTTGGCTCACAAATCGCTAACTATCCACCTTCGCTTTCACCATAGCAATAAAAACAAACAAATTAATGCATTAAAACATTTGGCAAGGAGGTAGATCCTTGGCACGGGTGAGGTCGTACTACTTAGCAACCACACATATCTCTTATGATGCAACTTAAACAAACGGCAGAATAAACAAGATGGTAGGTTAAACAAGCTTTTTAGCTAACTTGACTGGATATGCAGCCACGGGAGATAACGTTAGCTGGATATTACTAGCTAGATCATATGATCATGGTCACAGTTTGGTGAGTTCGAAGCTGGAAAAATGACTGGTGGAAAAATGTCTGACCCGAAGCTAGTAATTTAAGTTTGCCAGTCTCTCTCAACTCACCAAATATTGTGATAGCTGCCTTTCTAATTTTTTGATTCAATCTGTGGTTGACAGCGCTACTAGCCAACTAACTATCCACTCTGCTTGCAAGGATGGGGTGCTGGTAGCTAGCTACAGTAACGTTAGCTCATTAATTAACAAGGCGGTTGCTGTCAGGCATCGCTAACATTAGCTATCTAACGTAGCTCAGGGCTGATTAAATTAATCAAAGCTTGATGATGAGTTGGCTATTTGAATCAGCTGTCTAGCGCTACGGCAACAAAACAAAAAAAATTACACCAGCGTGAGGCATGACCGAGTTTTGGAAACCCTGATCTAGCGAACATTAGCTACACCAAATACATTATCGGGTGCTGGATTGATTGTATAATGTTATTCGCTACACCTGCTAATAACGATAGCGAACTGATTACCACGACAAAAAAATAATTATAGCAGTGGAATGAAGCATTTGTACGAGTCGTGGAGATTTAGCTCCCTAACCTAGTCTAACATCGCTGCTAGCTAACGTTACCTACAATACGTGGATCCCAGAATCAGGGCGATTCCTCTCATCCACGTTAGACAGGGTAGTAAAGCTAGCGTTCGTCGCTAACCACGGTCAACACCAATCGATCCAAATCTCAGTTCAGACACGAGTACATTATAAAATATTTACGCTTACTTTGATAAAAGCGAGACAATATATCCGTATTTTCTGTTCATTCATTCGAGGTTGTTTTAATAGACAGATGCATAAGCTACTGTGCTATTTCTAACTGTTCACACAACGTTCCTTGAAGAAAGGAATCAAAAGGGACACGCCCTTGAAGTAAGGGATTGGAGTCCACCTTTTGCATACTGGCACACACTACAACGCCATTGGATGTCGATGGTCATCAATCTCACCATAGACGAACAGGATTGGTTTAAATCTCCAGTCAACAAAGGGCGTCACGTTTCCCCGCCTTTTTAGTCCACGACAACGGGTTTCTTAACGGCCATTGGATAATATCTGTGTCTGTTTTTTTGTGTCTACAATTTCCCCGGCTTGGTCGTGTACGTTCCAGCCTCTATATTTACGTTTAGGATTTATTCAGAGCAGTTATTGGTCATGGCTAGAAGGGATCCAGCGTTTGTTAAATTAACGTCACAAATGGAATTGTTTTGCATTTTAGTTAACCCTAAGCATTTTCCTAACCATGTATCCAACCTGCTACGGTAATTATCCTAATCTGCTGCGTAAAGTATCCTAACCTGCTACAAAAACCAAAAGTCTAATCTGATTTCACAAAACCTGGATCCCTTCTAGCCATGACCGCAGTGATTTGCAAGTAAAACGTTCCTCAGCAGTTATCAAAAGAAATCAGTGCTTGCAAGAAAAGACAAACGCGCAAAAGACAAACGCGCAAGATATGTTCGATGGAATGGAACATGTTACTTCGATTGGCTGAAAACTATGATATTGCAAGATAATTGCTGTCAAATTATACATGTATTTGAATGAACTACAGGTCTAATGTTCAGATTGACACTTTTGAATATTTATAATGGTCTACAAAAAAATTGAATGGCAGCAATAGTCTAACATTTCAATTAAGGGGTGCCCTGCCCTTGTAAAACATTTTGATCAGTAGGCCTACAAACACTTTGTTTCAGCATGATTCAGGAACAGAGCACTTTGCAGCCCTGGCTAGACCAACTCCATTGCCCCTGCTCGAAACCCACCACAGTCTTCCCTAAGGCAACTTCATCTGGGCAAGGGCTGCTTTTGTGCTGCAAACAGACTCCATCATATGACACAGTGATTCCTATGCTGATCAGACTCTGCCGGGGCTCCTCTAACCTTTTAAACCACCGCCTGTAATCGCTGACTGCATGCATGGCATTTTCATAGGCCTTGATGTGGTAACTGACAACAGCTGAGCCACAGAAGTGAATCTGATGCAAAAATGAAAACAGCGATTGATGGGGGGAAACAATTATGTGTTTTATTAATACTCTACCTATGATTGTCATGCTTTGGGCTTTTTGTTTTTGAGGCATCAAAAAACGTTTTGATATGTTTGTATGTTCACAGACTCCAGTAGTGGACAGACCACTATCTGAGACCACCCACATCTGTGAACTGGCTTGACATTTGAGAAGTTTTGTTCTCATGCATGGAAAACATCCGCAGCAGCTCCAGTGCATGTGTGTGTGAGAAACAGGTGTGCAAACTCACCATGATGTATCGCCAGACAGCATATCCCCCTGCTCACTGTTGTGTAATGGCTATGGATGAGTTAGCTGGCACCAGTCCAGTCTTGCCGCATCACCTCCCTCTACAATGTCTACTTTCACACTGGGCTGATAGGCCATTCAGTGCCACCAGCCAGAGACCAAATCTGTCTTTTGTGTGTGTGTGTGTGTGTGTGTGTGTGTGTGTGTGTGTGTGTGTGTGTGTGTGTACGCGCCCGCGCGTGCCACTGAGTTCATACCCCTTACAGCGGAATAAGTACAGTCCCTCACACCCTTCATATACATTTTCCCTGCTGGATTTGAAAATACATCAATGCATGTGGGAATCTTACATCATAGTCCTTATCTTAGAGATACTACTACCCTTTTCAAACAAAACTATTATGCCTACAGTAAAGGCATAAAACCTTTGTCTGTCCAATCCCCAGTGCCCAGCCCACGCCCATCCTGAACAGTACAGTATACTCACTGGTGCTGGAGATATGGGTGCAGCCGGTGGTGGTGGGTGGAGGTGAATCAGAGTCCACTGAGGCGGTGTCCTCATCCTGGGAGCAGCCAGCCTGGATGGCCCGCAGGTAGCTGTGGCTGCGGGAGCGGAAGTACGTCGGTGTGGGCAGGTCCAGAGCCTCCACCGCCTGGGACTCCGCCTCGCAGTACAGCGAGCGCCCACAGCCCTGCCCACACACCTGAAAGGACACGTGCAGGTTGACAAGTTGGGGGCGGGGACTTAGGCGACCACTAGATCTCCGCCGCCTGTGAGGCGAAAGCAGTGCCAGTCTCGGGTGGCGGGGCATGCTGCTGGAGTAAGGTGGTGGTGTATGGTCAGAGAGTGTGAAGGATCCTGTTCGTCTCAGCTCACGAGAGCCCAATCAAAAGGACTGTTAGATTTACCAAAGAAACTCATGCACTGATAATGGACATTTTGACTATCTCTAGAGGAAAATGGGTACAGGAGTTATCATGCACGTTCACAATTTTACTTAATGAAATCAATTGATCAAAAAGTAAATCTGCAGTGACCTTGTTGAAAACATCTCATTATTTAAATATTCTGTTTGAGCTTTGCGTCCCCTGATAATCAGTATACTCACTGTACTGTATCTAATGTGAAATACCACACAGAATGTTTAATCAGTGATGATAAGCCAGCAGCGTCAGATTTCACTTAACTCCTCATGCCAGGAGCTAATACAATCACTGCTACTGAGGCACCAGCAGCCTCCCACTACAAGCTGTTCACTCTCTCCACATCATAGTCGTAGTGGTAGGGGTGGTGTCTGGTTTTGCTCAGTTCAGCGGTGCTAATGATCTACAAGACGTTTATTGGTGTAGGACATTTCCAGTCTCTGGCGTTGACAACATGACATGTTCACATAACAGCAGATTCATCAGCAGGAATATATCATAGTACATCTACGTAGCCCAGGGCCAGGGATAGGTTGAACAGGGACAAGGTATTGTCAGACCAGCTGAGTCAACTTCACCAGTCCGTCCTGGGATAAAGGCTTGTTTCAGTTCAAACAGTGCTAGAGTGGAGAAGGAGGAACAATGATAGCTTATTACACCCCAGTCTTCTATGCCAGGCTCCTGTGATGTTTACAGTTTTAATGATGTTGGTAGCAGGTGGAGTCTCTATTTGTTCATCCTGCTTTTCATTGCAGTGTGAGAGGAGGAGACTGGTGCCAGAGTTGGCACATGGTCATCATTGTGTCCCCCAAGAAAGAAAGAGGATGTAACATGGATGCTCAGTATTCAAAATCCATTCTGAAACTTCATGTAAATCAAATGATGAAACTTCATGCCATTCCATGATTTTTACAATAAGAGCCTATTCCTTGGTTGCTGCTTATCCGTTATTTGATCCGTTTGAATCTTGCAATACTTTTTATCATGGTTTTGGAATGATTATTACCATCTTGAAACCATCTTTCCGGTCTATCATTTTAGCATGTAAACTGATAATGTCTGTACTTCTTTGTATACCCAGTGAAAATACTTGAAGGAAAAGGCATCAATGTGTTACAACCTTTCCTATATTTGATTTTATGCGCATTTACCTCCATGTACAACAATGCAGATCATTTGAAGCCTGTTCTCCTGCTATGGCAGCCATCATAATCCATCAGATATCAATCCTGATAAAACGTTGCAGTTCATTCAGAAAATACTTGCTTTTGTCCCAAAACAGATTTTACTGTCATCTCCCAAATTCAATTACTGAAATATGATAATAAAAAAAGCTTCCTGTTAGGTAAAGAGCGCAATTCCATTGTTGTCATCTGTAATATTATGCCATTTTAACTCCATGAGCAAAAGTGGCTCCGGATGTTCCATCTGAAAGGAGTCTGCTGGTTTTGATAAAAACAGAATGTCCTCAGGATTAGAAGGAGGCGCATGTCCCAGTCTTAACTTCTGAAAATTACTTTCAAGCATCATTCCTGTTCTTGTCTCTTCTGGCTTACTGGATGTTTAACCAATCAGCGTCTCACACATAATCTGAAATGTTCTATCCCTGCCTGCAGTCATAGAAATAGAGGATTCGGCTGTCAACATCCCACTCATTTCTGGTTGTTGTTTCAGGCTTGAGGCTTGTCTTTGCACTGTCTGAGGGCATTCTTTATGAATAATTCATTTAATACAGTTGTACTTTTATTAGTTAATTATGCCTACATGTATCTGTCAAACTGTTATGATGTGTTTGTTGTATGGGGGTACTATTCCTACACACACTGACAGGCCTGTTTGAGACCCTGATTGATAAAGAGTGTAATGAGTGAATAGGGAGAATGGATTTACAGTACATACCTGACCACTGCTCATCATGGCCCTGCCCAGGGTAGCATAACCTTGGTGGTAGTCTCTGCGATCGTCCCAGTGCCGCATGGCCATCGGGGGCTCGCACGGGCTCACCAGGCAGTCCAGGCTCCGATTGGTGGAGAGTTCTCTCAGGGAGGGGAGACAACTACAGGGGTAGAGGGGAGAATTAGTTGCTGAAAGAACCCCTCAACCATAAGGAAAAGACCTGGATGAAGGGTGGGGAGGATACGGGACATCTTGGGTTGATGAGAACCGCATCCATTTTCAGCGGATGCTTTGAACGTCCCCAAATTTCTTGTGATTTTGTGAGATCAAATACCAGCGAGATGAGAGGATAGCAGAGTGGAGAATAGTTGGGTATCAAAATGACAGCACAGAGGACACATTGAGTCGTCAGCAAACATCAAAACAAAAGGGAGAGAATTTGAGTTATTCTTTTGCTTTGTAATCATCGATGGAATTTGCTGAGACAGAGTGGTTGTTTCCTTTGTTCTGAGTTGCCTGACGAGGAGGCACCTGTTAGTGGGAATGTGTGTGCAGGTGCGGAGGGTGGGGGTGGAAAGGGTTTGTATGGGGTATCAGTGGTTTATGATGAGAGACGTGACAGGAGTGGCTGTGGCTGGGATACTAACACACCACTCAGAGAAATTGGTAATATATGGGGTGTGGGCAGGGGAACAGGACAAAGCACTGGGTTGGTTAGAGAAGTGGCAGCAGAGGTGGGCATGTGTGAGTGGAGGGCCGTGCTGCCTCCCTCCCTAAGACACTGACCTGGGCAAATGCTGCATTGAGCATGCACTCTGTAGTGGAGACCACAGTATCCCATTATCCTCCAGCATGGGTGCATAGCCGCGAGGCCTGCCGGTGCGAGCGGTGGGGAACATGACAAAACATTTCAAATTTTTGACCTTAAATGGAAACGTTTGGTTACCTGTTGTTGGTAGGTGATTTCCTTTTTCTATAATTGAACAGCCCATAAGAACATGTTACGCTGATATAGTTGTATCTAGTCATGAACAGGAGTCTGCTGCAGCCTGCAGGTTTTACCCTGCACACATTATGTAGTAAATGTTCAATGTCAGTGTCAGGATGCTGCCCTCTGCTGTCCATTTGTGGTGTTCACTTTCATTTCATTCTATTATATTATATTCACTCTCAGAGCAGACAGGTTTTCATGCAGGGTGTGTGTAGCTACTCCTCTGTATAAGAATAAGTTCCCCCAGACATCCCATGTTATCTGTTCTGTCATGACATAGATTGCTAAGGAAAATTAACTCCTCTTCAGAAACATACAGTATCTAAACAGTATTAACTACAGTATGATCTACATGCATATTTCCTCTTGTATCTAGCTCTCTCACTTGTGTGGTGGTGGAGGCTGATGCTCGCTCAAGGACTGATGGGTGGCCTTCAGGTAGCTCTGGCGGCGGGCGGCTGTTTTGGGCGAGGGTTTAGGACTTCCCTCTGAGTCCTCGCTGTCCTGGTCCACGTCCCCCATGGCCTTGACGTAGCTGCCACTACGCATCCTCCGGCAGGGGATCTCAAGGCCCCTGGATCGGCCCCGGCCCCCCAGCGTAGCACTCCAGTCACCCAGTGGAACCTACAGACAGTATGGGGCCACACACCATCCCACTGTGACTCACTGAGCCACCACACCTTCATCTCTACTTTATCATCTCCACTTTAACTACTTTAAAGACCCAGTGCAGTCAAAAACGTGATTTTTCTGTGGTTTATATATATTTATACACTATGAAATAATAATGTGAAATTCTGAAAATTATGATAATGCCCTTTTAGTGAAATGTCAGCCTGTTTTGGTGGGATGGAGTTTTGGCTAATAAGGCATTTAATTGTTACCCAGAAATAGTTTGATATTGAGGTAAAAATGGCTGCATTGGACCTTTAATGCGACAGACCTTGAATGTGTAATTTCCTTTCATTTGAATGTATTGTGTGGGTATTTGTAATGAATTTGAATAATGGGATTATAGACCGTAAATGTCACGATGCTGCTGAAGTAGTTAAAAGGGATTCAAATGAATTAGGTTTTAAAACAAATCTCCTAATTTCTGAGATTTAGTGGCTGTGGCTGCTAGTGCCTAATGTGAATAATACTCACTGGGCCTCCTACCTGGAGGTACTGACAGGTCAGGTCCTGGTGACACGACTTAGATTTAAGCAGCGTCCTGTTGACAGTGGCTGAACCCTTCTGGAGCACCTGCCTGGCCTGGCTGAGGGTCAGTGTGGACCAGGAGCCTCGCTTCACCAGGGTGCTCTCTCTGCCTCCTCCTCCCACCAGCTCCCCTCCCCTAGTCCCTGTCATTGCTTGCGGGCAGGCCAGGTATTTGAGGTCGCTGCTGCTCTTGGAGGCCTTGAGTGTGTGGGCAGAGATGGTGTTGTAGCCATGTGGGAGGTGCCTGGGAGGAGCCTGGCTGTCTGACACCGCCCTGCCCAGCGTCATCATGCTAAGTGGGTTACGGTAGCCCACGGCGATAGTGCCAACTTTGGTGGTTGTGTCACTATCCAGGGCATCGTCTGAGCTCCAAAGCCCCAGTGCATTTTGCCTGCTAGGTCGCTGCTTCAGCGTTTCAGTCTTAGCACTGTCTTTACTCTTACTCCTGCAGGTCTGCCTTGTCCCCTCCTCACCTCCCCCTGTAGTGCTGTTCATGTTGCCCTTGACCACCGAGCCCTCCAGCGACTGGGACTTGTTGAATAGCTTCTGGACAGAGTGCATGATGTGGCGGATCCGTCCGGGACTCTCGCTGCGCTGCTTGGCCACCCTGCCCCGGTGGAACTGGAGGGTACTGAAGCCATCCCTCTGCAGGGGCAGGTGCTTCTCCAGCTGGTCTAGCAGGTTAGATGGCAGCCGGTTCATCTTGGCCGCTGCCGCAGAAGAGATGGTAGCTGATCCACTTGTGATCATGGGAGCCCCACTGAGACCCAGACCCATGCCCATTGACATGGAGGTGGACAGGGTGCCCACCCGGCTGCCACCAGGCCTACCTCCGCCCCCAGCAGGGACCATGCAGCCCTGGGAGTAGTCAGACTGTTCCGGTTGGGAGGTGACGTGGAGTCGGGGGAAAGTGCTGCTGTTGGACATCTGGTTCAGGGGCAGTAGGCACTCCGGAGGCAGGGGTTGGGGGTTGGAGGCCTGGTAGTGGTGGAGTTGGTGGGGGTCCAAGGTGCCGTAGTGGTTAATGGTGGGGCTCAGGAGGAAGGGACCATGGGGGTCAGAGGTCAAGGGGTACAGGGCCTTCTGGGGGCCCCCCGATGGCTCACAGGAGTCCGACAGGTGACGGCTGCGATTGGCACCTAACCCTTTCATGGTGGCCACAGTGCAGGTCTGCTGCTGCTCTTAGAACATGTCTCCAGCTGGGGCGCGTCTACAGCCCTGGAGGGCTCATCCTGGAACAGAGGGGAATAGGATATCTATTAGAATATACAGTATAAAAAAGAGGAATTGATTGTTACAGTATGAATACGACTCATAGTACGACTCAGTATGAGTGCGACTCATACATTACACTTTCCCCTCTGCTGTGATGATGCTGGAGTCAAGCAGTAAAGAACAACCTTTAGTGTTTATAGTACGAGGCTCTACAAATCCACTTAAGCTCATAAACACAGAGTTGGAGCTCATGAAGCTCTTTTAAGTACTGTAGTGGAGCACTAACTTAAGAGACATATTGAGAGCTTGGGACTATAAGGTTGTGTCTGCAAAAAGATGATTCAGAGATAATTGGCTTTAAAGTTCAGTAACATTTCAACTAACTATCTACTAACCCTAACCCTCATCCTAACCCTAAACTTAACCCTTACCCTAACCCTTACTCTAACGTTAATCCTTACACTAACTCTTATTCTAAACCTTACCCTAACATCAACCGTAACCTTAGCAAGCAGTTGCTTATCAACAGTTAGTCAGTTGCTTATCAGCAGATACTTTGTTGATAGTATGACCATCTGTAGACAATATGGACTATCCAAATATAGTAGGACCTGAAGTTCCGAACCCTCATTGGTTTGAATTGTGTCAGCATTTTTTTTTAAATCTTGTATTCTTTTGAACTTAACAACTTGAATTGGGGTATTTAGAGATCTATATAGGTAGAGAACATTGAACAAAACAAGACTATGTCAATAATTACATTTTGACAAAAACACAGATAGAACCTTATAGAACCTTATAAGCTCTTAATATGTGTCACACAGCACTTCTTCAGCCATGTTTTTGATAAAGCTAGACCAAAATGTGCTGTAAAACACAGAGGAGTTGCCCTCTGCCAGCAGATTTTTTGATCTTCTCCGAGACACTGGCCCACACACATCACCATGTCCGCACGGTTCTCCAACTAAGCAGCAGGTGGAGCTACAGAACAAACCAACAGCATGCAGGAGTCAAGGGTAGGCCAGGGATTAGAAAACATCAGTGCGTCCCAACTGAGCTCAGGACAGAGAATTTCTAAGTACATACCGGTATATGCTCTGTTCATAAAAATTACATGACTATCTTTATATGCAGACTACATCAAGTGGGAAATTCAAATCTACCATCTGTGCTTGTAAGTATTTTAACGGTCACTGCCTATTTTCTTATGGCTTTGATACCGCTAACGGGATCGATATGACAACAGCCAGTGGAAGTGCAGGGCGCCAAATTCAAAACAACATAAATCTCGTAATTAAAATTCCTCAAACATGGAAGTATTTCACACCATTTTAAAGATAAAGTTGTTGTTAATCCCACCACAGTGTCCGATTTCAAAAAGGCTTTACAACGAAAGCACACCGAACGATTATGTTAGGTCTGCACCTAGTCACAGAAAAACACAGCCATTTTTCCAGCCAAAGAGAGGAGCCACAAAAATCTGAACTAGAGATAAAATTAATCACTAACCTTTGAGGATCTTCTTTAGATGACACTCATAGGACATCATGTTACACAATACATGTATGTTTTGTTCAATAAAGTTCATATTTATATCCAAAAATCTCAGTTTACATTGGCGCGTTACGTTCAGTAATGTTTTGCTTCCAAAACATCCGGTGATTTTGTAGAGAGCCACATCAATTTACAGAAATACTCATAATAAACATTGATAAAAGATACAACTGTTATGTATAGAACTTTAGATAAACTTCTCCTTAATGTAACCGCTGTGTCAGATTTCAAAAAAGCTTTACCAAAAAAGCACACCATGCAATAATCTGAGTACTGCGCTTAGACAATAAAACAAGCCATACAGATATCCGCCATGTTGTGGAGTCAACAAAGTCAGAAATAGCATTATAAATATTCCCTTACCTTTGATGATCTTCATCAGAATGCACTCCCAGGAATCCCAGTTCCACAATAAATGTTTGATTTGTTCGATAAAGTCCATAATTTATGTTTGTGCGTTTAGTACACAATCCAAAATCATGACGCGCAGGCAAGTCCAGGCGAAAGTTCAGAAGAAAAGTCATATTACAGTTCGTAGAAACATGTCAAACGAAGTACAGAATCAATCTTTAGGATGTTTTTATCATAAATCTTCAATAATGTTCCAACCAGAGATTTCCTTTGTCTGTAGAAATGCAATGGAACGCAAGCTAACTCTCACGTGAGCGCGCAAACAGCTCATGCCACTCTGGCAGACCTCTGACTCATTCAGCTCCCATTCCCCCCTCCTTCACAGTAGAAGCATCAAACAAGGTTCTAAAGACTGTTGACATCTAGTGGAAACCTTAGGAAGTGCAATATGACCCCATAGACACTGTATATTCGATAGGCAATGACTTGAAAAACTACAAACCTCAGATTTCCCACTTCCTGGTTGGAGTTTTTCTCAGGTTTTTGCCTGCCATATGAGTTCTGTTATATTCACAGACATCATTCAAACCGTTTTAGAAACTTCAGAGTGTTTTCTATCCAAATCTACTAATAATATGCATATATTAGCAACTGGGCCTGAGTAGCAGGCAGTTTACTCTGGGCACCTTATTCATCCAAGCTACTCAATACTGCCCCCAGCCATAAGAAGTTATTAAAGCACCAAATTAATATCTGACTGAAATTCAAAGGCGATTAACTTATTTTTATGATTTTATCAAGCTTATTTAGCAATACAAATATAAACTGTGTGTGCATTTCACTGCTGAGAGTGTAACCCTGTCTTCCACTCTGTCTGCCCATATGTTCTGGGTTTGGTGCGTAGGAATGCAGACCTTGCTGCCGCAACCACCCTGTACAAGTGGAAGGTGAACTGCAGGTAGAAACAGATTCAGGTTCACAGAGGTTAACATGGGGAATAAAGGAAACATCTACAGAAGTCCGACACGGGTTGTTTTTTTGCTAACCCTAACCCTTTTAGCAAACCCTTCCCTTAACCCTAAACCTTACTTTACCATAATCTTAACCCTAACCCCTAGCCTAGCTAACATTAGCTAACTAGCTAGAATTTGAAACATATCATACGTTGGGCAAATTGGTAACATATTGTACGTTCTGCAAATTCGTAACATATCATACAAATTGTAATTCGTAACATATCATACGAAATGGGTGATGGACATCCACAAATTAATACATACCATATGAAACTTAACATATCATACTAAATGGTGTGTGTCGGATTTACGTACAGAATAATACGAAATGCTCTGAGACCAGGTTGGATGGCTCCTCTCTCTCTCACTGCTGAATGGCTGTTGTGACATCACCTCTCTAAGACAGGAGACAAGGGGTCCTAAAGCTCTGATGAATGTGGGCCGTATTGCCCTGCCATGGAATTAAAGTCCCATGTGGCCTGTCTGTCAACACGGATAGTGGTTTCCACAGCAACAGGCAGTGCTGGCAAGGTTAGTCAGTCTAGACACGTCTCTCAGTATGTTCGTTGGTTCTCTCTTGCTGGTGCTTCTGACATCCCAGCGCTGCCTGGCAAAAAAAATGATCTCCGGTACAATGACTCAGGTTACATGCAGCTGGAAGCCTAAAGCATGCTGAGGAAATTGATGATGGAACTGTATGTGGTCACAAGAAAACTAGTGGTAGCCTAGGAATGATTTTTGGAATCAGGAGGGTGCCATGTTTTCCTAGTAGCTCAGAGTAATCGGTTCTTCCTTAAAGCTCTGTAAACATTACATTAAAAAATATTTTTAAAAAGCCCATATTTATTTGAGACTACTGCTTACCATGCAAGTTGCTTCCTAAAGGAGTAATAACTGTATCATTGAACACACTGCATGGTCATTCAGCATCTCCCTCTACAGCATAGTTGGAAATAAATCCTGCCTCGGAGTTGAGCATGTAGCGCTCACATTTCATTACCACAACATTAGTTTGGGGTTTGTTTCCTTTATCTAACCTTGTGCACCCCATCTGCTGTATGAGAGCTCCCACTTATCTCAGTCTGTGTCAGCTGAAGCAGAGCAGCGTCGTGACAAATACAGCAAGCTTTACAGCAATATAGGCTTTTGTAATTTATCTGCGGACGCACAGGAGCCCACACGCACACTAACACATGCACGCACACACATGCATACACATACTCAAATACACACATACATAGACACCCGTACCCATACACACAGCACTCTATAGAGAGATGGTGAGAAGTGCTGCAGCGTAAAGGAATCCATGCATTCCTTGTTCCCAGGGTCAGCCTGACTTGTCTATGGAACCTGGACCACAGGCTCAGAGTTAATTATCAAGTAGAGGGAGGATCCCCTGGGCCCAGGCTGTAAATGCCTGTCACCAGTTCACACACACACAATGGGGAAGCACAGGCTTAGCGTTAGTGTCATGGGAGCTGTGGCCTGCCTGCCATGGTAAAAGAGATGTACACTGAGTCAAGGGCAAAACGTTGGTGTGGGTCCTCCTCCATTTATTTTTTTACATTTTAAATATATTTCCTGCAATTCTACACAGTTTGACTTATTATGCCTCTCTTGACGAGTATTTTGAGGGTTATATGGAGATGTATTTTGAAGGCTATTTTGAGGGGTATTTTGATAGATATTTTGAAGGGTATATGGAGGGATATTTTGAGGGTTATATGGAGGGGTATTTTGAGAGGTATGTGGAGGGATATTTTGAGGGGTATATGGTGTATGTTGAGGGGTATATGGAGGGGTATTTTGAAGGGTATTTTGAGGGATATTTTGAGGAGTATATTCCTGCATATTTTGAGGGGTATACAGTATTGAGGGATATTTTGAGTGGTATTTTGAAGGACTTCTACAGGGGAATTTTGAGGGTTATATTGAGAGATATTTTGAAGGACATCTGGTATTGTGCTGTGTGACAAAACTGCACATTTTAGAGTGGTTTTTTATTGTCCCCAGCACAAGCTGCACCTGTGTAATGATCATTCTGTTTAATCAGCGTCTTGATATGCCATACCTGTCAGGTGGATGGATTAGCTTGTCAAAGGAGAAATGCTCACTAACAGGGATGTAAACAAATATGTGTACACAATTTGAGAGAAATAAGATTTTGTGCATATGGAACATTTCTAGCCTCTTTTATTTCAGCTCATGAAACATGGGACCAACACTTAACATGTTGTGTTTATATTTCTGTTGAGTATATAATGCTATTCTACACATTTTGTCATGAGGCTGAGAGAAACATTATACGTTTTAAAGCTAATTTCCTGCAATTCTACACACACTTATGACGTGTTCATATGCTATCTGGGGGGCCACTGACCTCCAGGGTAATCCCAACCCCCCAAAATATTTATATATAAAAAATAAATAAAAAATATTTTAAATACATTATTGTGGGGGACGAATAGACCTGTCCACCCATCCCATGTGACAATTTCGCCCATGCCCTGAGTGACAAGACTGCTGGGTCTGTTTAAGCAGCAAGCTGTTTGCCTCTGTGTGTGTGTGTGTGTGTGTGTGTGTGTGTGTGTGTGTGTGTGTGTGTGTGTGTGTGTGTGTGTGTGTGTGTGTGTGTGTAAACATGTAGATGACAATCATTTGTTAGTGTACTTTATGTGATATGCATATTTGTGAGGAGGAAAAGGAGGGGTATTGGGGAGTATCACTATAGAATGTGTATAGCCCTATTCAGTGGTGGGGTTTTCAACAATGAGCAGAGCACAGAGACAGTTCCAAGCCTAATCAGCAGCCTTCAAGCCACAGCTGGCTGACATTAACCTGTGTTAGTGAACCCCCCAGTGTCAGACACTGTTTATCATATTCCACACTGGGAGCAGAGCATACTTCTGCTCTCATGTCTCCCTCCTATGGATCTTTGATACTATAGGACTCCCCGTTGATAGAAATGATGCTACTATTTGAAAGCTGCTCCGGACGTTCCTACATACCGTAAAGTGTCAGTGAATTTCAGAATGCCATATTTTCTTGGTTTAAGTAAATGGCATGGTGTTTGATGCAATGTGTAAGGGTTGATTTTTGGTTGTTTGGAGACTGAAATCCAGCAGGTCTGTGAACTACTAGTGTGTGAAGTGTTTGGTATAAGCCAAGGGCACAAAAATCAATATAAAATACTATAGAAATTAGATTGGACATGTGTGGTGCAGTGTGCACCCACACAGAGGACGCCAGTGATCAAGGTGTTTTGGTGCCATTCAAGTAAATGGAAATTCTTCAGGCTGTGCAGGGCTTGCTGGATGCAGATTAAAAGGTAAAACAGCAAACCTGCATAACCTAGAAAGTACAAACACCCTTTACTAACACCTACCAGGTAGAGGAGTATGTGTCATTTGATGTTGCTGATTTGGTGCGGAACAATTCTAAGAAGAAACATGTGACAGCAAAAAAGCAAGGGACATTTGTGTTGTTTTGGCACACATATCATCTACAGAGGCATATGAAATCAAAGAGACAGAGACCTCTTTTAATTCACATTCCTGCATATAATACTGTTTGATGTTTGACATTGACTCATATCTCTGTCATCAATAATTATTTAACAGACAAAAAATTGAAATTATCCTTTAATAGTCTCCCCCCCACCATATCTAACAGAATCACATTGCAGAGATGAGATGGTAGGAAACCTATCACCCTTCACCGATGAGCATATTTATTAGTATTATTTACTATTTGATGAAAAAAGATGAGGAAATTATCCAGGTCCGTAAGGAATTAATAATTCCAAAACTGCAATTTTAGTGGTCGAATGATTATGAGGCAAAGGTACACAAGATTTCAATTGATTTCCATTGTTCAAAATGTTCTAACTCTGACCACTGCACTTCAAGTGATTTTGTCCTACAGTAGGCTGAAAACACTGTCACTGTTTCTAATCATAGATAGACAGCACATGAAGGAGACTATAAATCCTCTACAGGATCGCCCCCCCCCCCCCCACGGGACGGTTAAGCTAACGTAGCCTAATGTGATTAGCATGAGGTTGTAAGTAACATAAACATTTCCCAGGACATGATATATCTGATTTGGGCAGAAAGCTTAAATTCTTGTTAACGTAACTGCACTGTCCAATTTACAGTAGCTATTACAGTGAAATAATTCCACGCTATTGTTCGAGGAGAGTGCACAATTATGAACTTGAAAATGTATTAATAAATCAATTAGGCACATGTGGGCAGTCCTGATACAATATTTTGAACAGATATGCAATGGTTCATTGGATCAGTCTAAAACGTTGCACCTACACTGCTGCCACCTAGTGGACAAAATCTAAATTGTGCCTGGGCTGGAATAATACATTATGGCCTTTCTCTTGCATTTCAAATATAATGGTACAAACCCCCTCCCAAAAAACTTGTTTTTTTCTTTGTATTATCTTTTACCAGATCTAATGTGTTATAGTCTCCTACATTCATTTCACATTCCACAAAGTTCAAAGTGTTTCCTTTCAAATGGTATCAAGAATATGCATAACCTTGCTTCAGGTCCTGAGCAACAGGCAGTTAGATTTGGGTACATTTTAGGCAAAAAATGAAAAAAATTGGTTTTAAGATACAAGCTCTCACAGTCTCAAGTCAGAATTAGACGTTCATCCATGTTTCTCAAAAGTCAAATTTCAAAGTGTTTAAGATTAAGTTTAGACATTAACGGCTAAAGGTTAAGGTTTGGGATAGTCTTAAAACCAAAATATTAAAAACAACTTATATTGTTGGATTCAAACATGAAACCTTTGAAATCAGAGGTAGATGCTTACACCTATTCACCATCCACGTCCACAACGCACTATCCAAACTGAAACCTATGTGAAGGTAACAGTGCTCAATGCTGCACCTAGTGGCCGGTTTCCACATCATCTCCTGACGCCCTCAGACATGGTGAATACTGACACACACACACACACACACACACACACACACACACACACACACACACACACACACAGTCTTTTTAAACACAGTCTGAGGCTGATTGTGACACAAATCAAGCTTTGCATCACACAAAATATATTCTGTAAAGGCTTAGTTTGGAAGCACATTTTTTGGTGACTGCCTCTCTGCTTGGCCTTAAAGAGCTTTAATTTGCGTAACACTGAGTTTATTAGGTGCAAATAAGATATAAGAGAGCGGGGGACAGACTGTCAAAAATGAGCAATGTGCCTTCTTTGATGAAGCTTCTGATCTGAAGAGTACAAAAGAGAGTCAGAGAGGGTTTCGTCTTCCAGCATCAGATCAGTCTATTTAGTTTAGCGCTGTAAGATTTGCACACTAGGCCCAGTGCAATCAAAATGTTCCTGTGTTTTGTATCATATTGTACAACAGCTGTAAAAGTGTGTAGAAATTGGATCCGCATTATTTCCTAATAGTTGATGTTTGAAAATATAATCTACACAGGACCTTCTAATTAGCGGGCGGGAGTTTTGGCTTTCCATGGTGACATCACCATGCGGTAAATTGGTTAATAGACCAATAACAAAAATATTTCCATACCTCTCTGCCAATTTCAGCTTGTTTTCAGTTAACCCTCACGACTCAGATCAGTCCCAGCAAAATTCTTGCTTGAGAAATGTTTGCCCATTTTAATGGAAATCTATTACAGTAAGGTACTTCTTTGTTACCCAGAAATGATTTGATATTGATATAAAATGAGAATTCTGAAGATTTGATCTGGCTCTGGTTAATGCAGCAAGCAGCTACACAAATAGTGACGACAAGCCAGTATTGAACTTTATTTTCCAGACCTGAACCCGGTTAGGCAGTGGAGCCAGGGATTTATTACCAAGCCAAACCCCACAGTGTCCTGCCACTAACCAGGCCTGTAATGAATGTGCAAAGTAGCAGTGCATTTCCCCTTCAGTCTGTGGTGAGGAGGAGGACAGAGGTATTGATCCAGGCCAGGGACAGCTCCTTGTTCAGGGGTGAATATATAGCTGCCTGCTGGGCATCGGCTTTAGAAAACACTCCTTAAATAATCACCTCCCTTTCTCTTTCCTTCACTCTCTCTTTCTCATGCGCTCTCTCTCTCTCACTCTCAGACCTTGGCATCAAGGTTGTGTATATCACCCAAATGCTTTGGGATTTTGTTATGTGTGGTCTAATAGTTTTTTATGAACATATGGACTGAATCAGTAATACATTTTAAGGGCATTCATGGCCAATGCCTGGGTCTCAAAGATAGCAAATCATAAGGACTGACATTTACACATTCACATGGCACTTAAAAATTCATAATCCTTCCAAAATTCATGAAGCCCCTGTTCACCCAGGATTGACACTTTACATAAGAGCACACACGTCATTAGTCCCATTGTCTGCCAAGTAGCTCCCAGTCGCCTGTTTCTGTCACAAGTGGCTCTTTTTGTTAGAGCCAGTCCCAGCTGTATTCCCTTGGGGGATGGGGGGGGGGGGGGGGGGGGGGGGCTGTCTGAGCAGCAGAGACCCAGATAAGGCTGAGGATGACAAGGCTAATCAAAGGACAACCATTAGCATTGTGTTGTTTATTCAAGAGCCTCACTTCCAGCTCAGATATGATTATGATTAGAGAAGGACACATCTCAGACTGGAGCTGTAAACAAGCAAGACTTTACCATTTATCCTCCACAGAGTCTGCATTATTAGATACAAGAAGTAATGCAGGCTAGCCTTGGATTTGTGTCCCAGAATGGGCAATTACAGTGGGTTGTGAAAGTATTTACCCCCCCTTGGCATTTTCCTATTTTTTTACATTACAACCTGTAATTTAAATAGATTTTTATTTGGATTTCATGTCATGGACATACACAAAATAGTCAAAATCGTTGAAGTGAAATGAAAAAAAAAAATTGTTTAAAAAAATACAAATAAAAAACCCTGGAAAAGTGGTGCATGCATATGTATTCCCCCCCTTTGCTATGAAGCCCCTAAATAAGATCTAGTGCAACCAAAGACCGTCACATAATTAGTTAAATAAGTTAAATAAGCAATCTAAGTGTCACAAGATCTGTCACATGATCTCAGGATATACAGTGCCTTGCGAAAGTATTCGGCCCCCTTGAACTTTGCGACCTTTTGCCACATTTCAGGCTTCAAACATAAAGATATAAAACTGTATTTTTTTGTGAAGAATCAACAGCAAGTGGGACACAATCATGAAGTGGAACGACATTTATTGGATATTTAAAACTTTTTTAACAAATCAAAAACTGAAAAATTGGGCGTGCAAAATTATTCAGCCCCCTTAAGTTAATACTTTGTAGCGCCACCTTTTGCTGCGATTACAGCTGTAAGTCGCTTGGGGTATGTCTCTATCAGTTTTGCACATCGAGAGACTGAAATTTTTTCCCATTCCTCCTTGCAAAACAGCTCGAGCTCAGTGAGGTTGGATGGAGAGCATTTGTGAACAGCAGTTTTCAGTTCTTTCCACAGATTCTCGATTGGATTCAGGTCTGGACTTTGACTTGGCCATTCTAACACCTGGATATGTCATGTACTGTCATGTTGTCTTGTCTCTGTCCTTTCCCTTCACCCTGTCTCCCTCTGCTGGTCGTGTTAGGTTACCTTTTCTCCCCCGCTTTCCCCCAGCTGTCCCTTGTCTCCTCTAATTACCCATTCACCCCGTTCCCCACCTGTTCCCTTTTTCCCTCTGATTAGGTCCCTATATCTCTCTCTGTTTCTGCTCCTGTCCTTGTCGGATTCTTGTTTGTTTGTGTCATTCATGCCTGAACCAGACTGTCGTCATGTTTGCTGTAACCTTGTCCTGTCCTGTCGGAATCTGCCGGTCCATCTGAGCCTACCTATGTTTGGTAATTAAAGAAGCTCTGTTTAAGTTGATTCGCTTTTGGGTCCTCATTCACGCACCGTAACAGAAGAATCCGACCAAGAATGGACCCAGCGACTTCGGATCCTCTCCACTCAGCCGTCGAGATCCAGGGAGCGATGCTAGGCAGACACAAGCAGGAATTGTCTGCTGCTCGACATGCCGTTGAGACCCTGGCCACCCAAGTCTCCAACCTCACAGAACAGGTTCACCATCTCCGCCTCGATCCACCGGCCACTTCCAGGGCTTTCGAATCTCCGGAGCCCAGAATCAATAACCCGCCGTGTTACTCTGGGGAGCCCACTGAATGCCGCTCGTTCCTCACCCAGTGTGATATTGTGTTTTCTCTCCAGCCCAACACTTACTCCAGGAGCACTGCTCGTGTCGCCTACGTCATATCTCTCCTTATTGGACGGGCTCGTGAGTGGGGCACGGCAATCTGGGAGGCAAGGGCTGAGTGTACTAACCAGTATCAAGACTTTAAGGAGGAGATGATACAGGTTTTTGATCGATCTGTTTTTGGGGAGGAGGCTTCCAGGGCCCTGTCTTCCCTATGTCAAGGCAATCGATCCATAACAGACTACTCTATTGAGTTTCGCACTCTTGCTGTCTCCAGTGGCTGGAACGAGCCGGCCTTGCTCGCTCGTCTTCTGGAGGGTTTCCGCGCAGAGGTAAAGGATGAGATTCTCTCCCGGGAGGTTCCTTCCAGCGTGGATTCCTTGATTGAACTCGCTATTCGCATTGAGCGACGGGTTGATCTTCGTCACCGAGCTCGTGGAAAGGAGCTCGCGCTCTCCGTCGCCTCCCTCTCCGCATCACTACCATCTTCCTCTGCCGGCTCGGGTGCTGAGCCCATGCAGCTGGGAGGTATCCGCATCTCGACTGAGGAGAGGGAACGGAGAATCACCAACCGCCTCTGTCTCTATTGCGGTTCCGCTGGTCATTTTGTCACTTCATGTCCAGTAAAAGGCCAGAGCTCGTCAGTAAGCGGAGGGCTACTGGTGAGCGCTACTACTCCTGTCTCTCCTTCAAGATCCTGCACTACCTTGTCGGTCCATCTACGCTGGACCGGTTCGTCAGCTTCCTGCAGTGCCTTAATAGACTCTGGGGCGGAGGGCTGTTTTATGGACGAGACCTGGGCTCGGGAACATGACATTCCTCTCAGACAGTTAAAGGAGCCCACGGCCTTGTTCGCCCTGGATGGTAGTCCTCTCCCCAGGATTCAGCGAGAGACGCTACCTTTAACCCTCACTGTTTCTGGTAATCATAGTGAAACCATTTCTTTTTTAATTTTTCGTTCACCTTTTACACCTGTTGTTTTGGGCCATCCCTGGCTAGTTTGTCATAATCCTTCCATTAATTGGTCTAGTAATTCTATCCTCTCCTGGAACGTCTCTTGTCATGTGAAATGTTTAATGTCTGCTATCCCTCCTGTTTCCTCTGTCTCTTCTTCACAGGAGGAGCCTGGTGATTTGACAGGGGTGCCGGAGGAATATCACGATCTGCGCACGGTGTTCAGTCGGTCCAGGGCCACCTCTCTTCCTCCACACCGGTCGTATGATTGTAGTATTGATCTCCTTCCGGGAACCACCCCCCCCCGGGGTAGACTATACTCTCTGTCGGCTCCCGAACGTAAGGCTCTCGAAGATTATTTGTCTGTAGCTCTTGACGCCGGTACCATAGTCCCCTCCTCCTCTCCCGCCGGAGCGGGGTTTTTTTTTGTCAAGAAGAAGGACGGGTCTCTGCGCCCCTGCATAGATTATCGAGGGCTGAATGACATAACAGTGAAGAATCGTTATCCGCTTCCTCTTATGTCTTCAGCCTTCGAGATCCTGCAGGGAGCCAGGTTTTTCACTAAGTTGGACCTTCGTAACGCTTACCATCTCGTGCGCATCAGGGAGGGGGACGAGTGGAAGACGGCGTTTAACACTCCGTTAGGGCACTTTGAATACCGGGTTCTTCCTTTCGGCCTCGCTAACGCTCCAGCTGTCTTTCAGGCATTAGTCAATGATGTCCTGAGAGACATGCTGAACATCTTTGTTTTCGTTTACCTTGACGATATCCTGATTTTTTCACCGTCACTCCAGATTCATGTTCAGCACGTTCGACGTGTCCTCCAGCGCCTTTTAGAGAATTGTCTTTTTGTGAAGGCTGAGAAGTGCACTTTTCATGCCTCCTCCGTCACATTTCTCGGTTCTGTTATTTCCGCTGAAGGCATTAAGATGGATCCCGCTAAGGTCCAAGCTGTCATTGATTGGCCCGTCCCTAAGTCACGCGTCGAGCTGCAGCGCTTTCTCGGCTTCGCGAACTTCTATCGTCGTTTCATCCGTAATTTCGGTCAGGTGGCAGCTCCTCTCACAGCCCTTACTTCTGTCAAGACGTGCTTTAAGTGGTCCGTTTCCGCCCAGGGAGCTTTTGATCTCCTCAAGAATCGTTTTACATCCGCTCCTATCCTTGTTACACCTGACGTCTCTAGACAGTTCGTTGTCGAGGTTGACGCGTCAGAGGTGGGAGTGGGAGCCATCCTTTCTCAGCGCTCCCTCTCTGACGACAAGGTCCACCCATGCGCGTATTTTTCTCATCGCCTGTCGCCGTCGGAACGTAACTATGATGTGGGTAACCGCGAACTGCTCGCCATCCGGTTAGCCCTAGGCGAATGGCGACAGTGGTTGGAGGGGGCGACCGTTCCTTTTGTCGTTTGGACTGACCATAGGAACCTTGAGTACATCCGTTCTGCCAAACGACTTAATGCGCGTCAGGCGCGTTGGGCGCTGTTTTTCGCTCGTTTCGAGTTCGTGATTTCTTATCGTCCGGGCTCTAAGAACACCAAGCCTGATGCTTTGTCTCGTCTCTTCAGTTCTTCAGTAGCCTCCACTGACCCCGAGGGGATTCTCCCTGAGGGGCGTGTTGTCGGGTTGACTGTCTGGGGAATTGAGAGGCAGGTAAAGCAAGCACTCACTCAAACTCCGTCGCCGCGCGCTTGTCCTAGGAACCTTCTTTTCGTTCCCGTTCCTACTCGTCTGGCCGTTCTTCAGTGGGCTCACTCTGCCAAGTTAGCCGGCCACCCTGGCGTTCGGGGTACGCTTGCTTCCATTCGCCAGCGTTTCTGGTGGCCCACCCGGGAGCATGACACGCGTCGTTTCGTGGCTGCTTGTTCGGTCTGCGCGCAGACTAAGTCCGGTAACTCTCCTCCTGCCGGCCGTCTCAGGCCGCTTCCTATTCCCTCTCGACCGTGGTCTCACATCGCCTTAGATTTTGTCACCGGACTGCCTTCGTCAGCGGGGAAGACTGTTATTCTTACGGTTGTCGATAGGTTCTCTAAGGCGGCTCATTTCATTCCCCTTGCTAAGCTTCCTTCTGCTAAAGAGACGGCACAAATCATCATCGAGAATGTTTTCAGAATTCATGGCCTTCCGTCAGACGTCGTTTCGGACAGAGGTCCGCAATTCACGTCTCAATTTTGGAGGGAGTTTTGCCGTTTGATTGGGGCTTCCGTCAGTCTCTCTTCCGGCTTTCACCCCCAGTCTAACGGTCAAGCAGAACGGGCCAATCAGACTATTGGTCGCATCTTACGCAGTCTTTCTTTTCGCAACCCTGCGTCTTGGTCAGAACAGCTCCCCTGGGCAGAATACGCCCACAACTCGCTTCCTTCGTCTGCGACCGGGCTATCTCCTTTTCAGAGTAGCCTCGGGTACCAGCCTCCGTTGTTCTCATCTCAGTTCGCCGAGTCCAGCGTCCCCTCCGCTCAGGCTTTTGTCCAACGTTGCGAGCGCACCTGGAAGAGGGTCAGGTCTGCACTTTGCCGTTATAGGGCGCAGACTGTGAGAGCTGCTAATAAGCGTAGAACTAAGAGCCCTAGATATTGTCGCGGTCAGAGAGTTTGGCTCTCCACTCAGAACCTTCCCCTTAAGACGGCTTCTCGCAAGTTGACCCCGCGGTTCATTGGTCCATTCCGTATCTCTCAGGTCATTAATCCTGTCGCAGTGCGACTTCTTCTTCCGCGATATCTTCGTCGCGTCCACCCGGTCTTCCATGTCTCCTGTGTTAAGCCCGTTCTTCGCGCCCCCGCTCGTCTTCCCCCCCCCCCCCCCATCCTTGTCGAGGGCGCACCTATCTACAGGGTCCGTAAAATCTTGGACATGCGTCCTCGGGGCCGTGGTCATCAGTACCTAGTTGACTGGGAGGGGTACGGTCCTGAGGAGAGGAGTTGGGTTCCCTCTCGGGACGTGCTGGACCGTGCGCTGATTGATGATTTCCTCCGTTGCCGCCAGGTTTCCTCCTCGAGTGCGCCAGGAGGCGCTCGGTGAGTGGGGGGGTACTGTCATGTACTGTCATGTTGTCTTGTCTCTGTCCTTTCCCTTCACCCTGTCTCCCTCTGCTGGTCGTGTTAGGTTACCTTTTCTCCCCCGCTTTCCCCCAGCTGTCCCTTGTCTCCTCTAATTACCCATTCACCCCGTTCCCCACCTGTTCCCTTTTTCCCTCTGATTAGGTCCCTATATCTCTCTCTGTTTCTGCTCCTGTCCTTGTCGGATTCTTGTTTGTTTGTGTCATTCATGCCTGAACCAGACTGTCGTCATGTTTGCTGTAACCTTGTCCTGTCCTGTCGGAATCTGCCGGTCCATCTGAGCCTACCTATGTTTGGTAATTAAAGAAGCTCTGTTTAAGTTGATTCGCTTTTGGGTCCTCATTCACGCACCGTAACAGGATATGTTTATTTTTGAACCATTCCTTTGTAGATTTTGCTTTATGTTTTGGATCCTTGTCTTGTTGGAAGACAAATCTCCGTCCCAGTCTCAGGTCTTTTGCAGACTCCATCAGGTTTTCTTCCAGAATGGTCCTGTATTTGGCTCCATCCATCTTCCCATCAATCTTAACCGTCTTCCCTGTCCCTGCTGAAGAAAAGCAGGCCCAAACCATGATGCTGCCACCACCATGTTTGACAGTGGGGATGGTGTGATGAGCTGTGTTGCTTTTACGCCAAACATAACGTTTTGCATTGTTGCCAAAAAGTTCAATTTTGGTTTCATCTCACCAGAGCACCTTCTTCCACATGTTTGGTGTGTCTCCCAGGTGGATTGTGGCAAACTTTAAACGACACTTTTTATGGATATCTTTAAGAAATGGCTTTCTTTTTGCCACTCTTCCATAAAGGCCAGATTTGTGCAATATACGACTGATTGTTGTCCTATGGACAGAGTCTCCCACCTCAGCTGTAGATCTCTGCAGTTCATCCAGAGTGATCATGGGCCTCTTGGCTGCATCTCTGATCAGTCTTCTCCTTGTATGAGCTGAAAGTTTAGAGGGACGGCCAGGTCTTGGTAGATTTGCAGTGGTCTGATACTCCTTCCATTTCAATATTATCGCTTGCACAGTGCTCCTTGGGATGTTTAAAGCTTGGGAAATCTTTTTGTATCCAAATCCGGCTTTAAACTTCTTCACAACAGTATCTCGGACCTGCCTGGTGTGTTCCTTGTTCTTCATGATGCTCTCTGCGCTTTTAACGGACCTCTGAGACTATCACAGTGCAGGTGCATTTATACGGAGACTTGATTACACACAGGTGGATTGTATTTATCATCATTAGTCATTTAGGTCAACATTGGATCATTCAGAGATCCTCACTGAACTTCTGGAGAGAGTTTGCTGCACTGAAAGTAAAGGGGCTGAATAATTTTGCACGCCCAATTTTTCAGTTTTTGATTTGTTAAAAAAGTTTGAAATATCCAATAAATGTCGTTCCACTTCATGATTGTGTCCCACTTGTTGTTGATTCTTCACAAAAAATACAGTTTTATATCTTTATGTTTGAAGCCTGAAATGTGGCAAAAGGTCGCAAAGTTCAAGGGGGCCGAATACTTTCGCAAGGCACTGTATACACCTGTTCTGAAAGGCCCCAGAGTCTGCAACACCACTAAGCAAGGGGCACCACCAAGCAAGCGTCACCATGAAGACCAAGGAGCTCTCCAAACAGGTCAGGGACAAAGTTGTGGAGAAGTACAGATCAGGGATGGGTTATAAAAAATATCAGAAACTTTGAACATCCCACGGAGCACCATTAAATCAATTATTAAAAATTTGAAAGAATATGGCACCACAACAAACCTGCCAAGAGAGGGCCGCCCACCAAAGCTCACAGACCAGGCAAGGAGGGCATTAATCAGAGAGGCAACAAAGAGACTAAAGATAACCCTGAAGGAGCTGCAAAGCTCCACAGCGGAGATTGGATTATCTGTCCATAGGACCACTTTAAGCCGTACACTCCACAAAACTGGGCTTTGCAGAAGAATGGCCAGAAAAAAAGCCATTGCATAAGGAAAAAAATAAGCAAACACGTTTGTTGTTCGCCAAAAGGCATGTGGGAGACTCCCCAAATATATGAAGAAGGTACTTTGGTCAGATGAGACTAAAATTGAGCTTTTTGGCCATCAAGGAAAACCATGTCTGGCGCAAACCCAACACCTCTCATCACCCCGAGAACATCATCCCCACAGTGAAGCATGGTGGTGGCAGCATCATGCTGTGGGGATGTTTTTAACCGGCAGGGACTGGGAAACTGGTCAGAATTGAAGGAATGAAGGATTGCACTAAATACAGGGAAATTCTTGAGGCAAAGCTGTTTCAGTCTTCCAGAGATTTGAGACTGGGAAAGAGGTTCACCTTCCAGCAGGACAATGACCCTAAGCATACTGCTAAAGCAACAGTTGAGTGGTTTAAGGGGAAACATTTAAATGTCTTGGAATGACCTAGTCAAAGCACAGACCTCAAATCCTGCAGTGCCAGACGTGTCCCCCTGCTTAAGCCAGTACATGGCCAGGCCCGTCTGACGTTTGCTAGAGAGCATTTGGATGATCCAGAAGAAGATTGGGAGAATGTCATATGGTCAGATGAAACCAAAATATAACTTTTTGGTAAAAACTCAACTCGTCGTGTTTGGAAGACAAAGAATGCTGAGTTGCATCCAAAGAACACCATACCTACTGTGAAGCATTGGGGTGGAAACATCATGCTTTGGGGCTGTTTTTCTGCAAAGGGACCAGGACGACTGATCCGTGTAAAGGAAAGAATGAATGTATCGTGAGATTTTGAGTGAAAACCTCCTTCCATCAGCAAGGGTATTGAATATGAAACGTGGCTGGGTCTTTCAGCATGACAATGATCCCAAACACACCGCCCGGGCAACGAAGGAGTGGCTTCGTAAGAAGCATTTCAAGGTCCTGGAGTGGCCTAGCCAGTCTCCAGATCTCAACCCCATAGAAAATCTTTGGAGGGAGTTGAAAGTCTGTGTTGCCCAGCAACAGCCCCAAAACATCACTGCTCTAGAGGAGATCTGCATGGAAGAATGGGCCAAAATAGCAGCAACAGTATGTGAAAACCTTGTGAAGATTTACAGAAAATGTTTGACCTCTGTCATTGCCAACAAAGGCTATATAACAAAGTACTGAGATAAACTTTTGTTAATGACCAAATACTTATTTTCCACCATAATTTGCAAATAAATTCATTAAAAATCCTACAATGTGATTTTCTGGATTTTTTTTCTCATTTTGTCTGTCATAGTTGAAGTGTACCTATTACGAAAATTACAGGCCTCTCTCATCTTTTTAAGTTGGAGAACTTGCACAATTGGTGGCTGACTAAATACTTTTTTGCCCCACTGTATGTATTGATTGGACATAGTTACAAAGTTCATACAGTCTGGCTCTGATAAGGTGACTGTAGTGAGAGCATAATTGTATGACAGCCTGCTGCTGCATGCCTGCCTTAAGGGTCTATTATATTCCAAAACGTGTGCGCATACGCACAGCAGTGTTCTAGAACATTGGACCGTTGGCTTCCATACTTTTCAAATTCTCTGTGCAGCTCAAGCAATTTCTCTAACTGTCAACACATTCAAATTAATAGAGGACGTGTACCAGAGCCGCGTTGGTTGGTAATTGGTGCGCGTTCGGGCTGTTCGTCTCCTGTGGATGGTGGTCTCAGAGCCACATAGCTCTGTCACAATAGCTCGCAGGACTATCGCGTCTCAGCGTCTGTGGACTTTGATTTACGCTTTACCCAGCAGAACACTCCATTGCCCATGCATACAACATAGCCTAATGTCAACTTCTATCAATAGAATGATTTCCCCAGTAAGGCTGGTACATTGGAACTTGAAGCATATGGTACAGATGTTCCATGAAGACAATGGTGGCTGATGTTTTGTACAGAGTGAGTGTTAAAAGGCTTCAAGGCACATTTTGATTGGGCATCATGGATAGCTAGAGAGTTTCTAGAGAGAGTCAGTTAGAGAATGACAGAAGGCCTGATTAACAGTGCACAGGGATATCCAGCCAGGGGAACCTACTCACCTGCATGGGTTATAGCAAGCACTACAGTCATACAACCCTGGCTTTGAGTTACCAGGCAGAAGCCTTTGAAACAGTTGCCTTCAGGTTTAAAGACACTTGCCTGCATAGGAACTGTGGAGACTGTGTGGTGGCATGCATGTCTCTATCCAAAGCCAACGACTCTCATTGTTACGGCATGGGAGACATTTTAAAATGCTAAGTCATGTTGAAACATTCAGAGCGAGTAGCATTTGGCATTTATAGGACGCTCATCAACGCTTTGCCCATTAAGGCAATCCCCATGCACATGCAGCTCTCCCCTCTCCTTCATTTAGTACTGCATGTACTTTAGTGGAATTGGGGGAAAGGCTGTGTGTTTGTTTCCTCACAGCATTTAACTTACCATCCTCACTGTACTGCTGTTGGCTTCTTTTTCCTTATTCTCCTGCTTGCTACTATATGAACACCATGTAAAGTCACAATCAATCTCCAGAGATCTAAGCTTACAGTACTGTGGCCAAGCATGCGAGTTGCTGTTAGCTAGTTGACATGCTGATCCCACCGTCACCAATTTGTAACGAACCTGTAAGGCCACAGAAACTCGCACGCTTGGCACTAATTGTCCATGAAATAATCAAGTTGTGTTTTATTTGGATGAACAGACAGAGCACCCCAAAACTGACCCGCTGCACAAAAAGCCTTCTGAAAAACTCTCTCAACATGCCTCCCACATCCTCACTCACAACCACTCATCTGCATAACATTGTGCGATAGGCTTTCGAATGTGTAAACATTACAGTACTAACAGTTATCTATTACAAATGTGAGGAAACATTTAAACTACTAGGTGAAAAGCTATACTCTCTGTGTCTTCAATAGTCTCAGTGATAAGACTCTTAACTGTCATATTGTGGACCAACAGCAGAGTATTTCCATTTTAGTCATTGTTATCCAGAGCAACTTACCATAGTGAGTGCATTTTTGTGCTGGTCCCCTGTGGGAATCAAACCCACAACCCTGGCATTGCAAGGGCCAAGCTCTACCAACTGAGCCACACAGGAGCAGACAAGGCAACAGTGACTAAGTGTGTTGAAACACCACTTTCTGACTCAATGACTTTGACAGTGTAATGGTCTCAAGGCGAAATGAGATTCACATAATTTAATAAAGAAGGCACATGCATTAACTTATGTGCTGCTGTGAGAGGCATGCTAAGCAACACTGCTAAGGGTCTACAGATCTGAAACATGTTAGCCTTACAGTGTACCCGCTTGGCCTACGGGATCTATTGCATGATATTGGGTAGTAGCTGGCAGGGCATTCATTTACAATGTCGTCAGTGCTTTAGAGTTGAAAAGTCATTCTCCTCTGGAAGAAACATTTGGGAGAAAAATTAGGAAGGAGGACATAGAACAGGACACATAGGAAGCAAAGGGCAAAGCAAAACTGTTTCCACTGTAACAATGGGTTCAGTTTGAGAGTTAATCAGAGTTAAACTTAATCTGCTGCTGTCTGGCACCATCTTAATGGAGTCCCTATGCAACCCTAACCCATTTTACCAAACAGTTTAGGTTAATTCTTCGCTGGCGTGATTAGATTTGTCCATTTGATTGTCATGCCATACCGTCTTATCTCGACCAATTCTGACTGACCCGTCCCTCTGGATTGGAGGAAAACAATGACCTTCAGTTATGTAATCAGAATAATGTACTACGAATCCGGTTCGAAAGCTAACTTTGGTCAACTCTGAGATAAACTCGGGATAGCCGGTGACACGAAAGTGGCTCACCTTTTAGCCAAATACATTTCTATGGCAAAAAAACCTTCAGAACTAACCTGAGGGGTATACTACAAAGCCAGCTAACTTTGACAAACCCAAAATAACTATTGATTTTCTGGTTTATTAAGAAATCTAAACTTAGATATATGTTTTTAATTGTTGAGTCAATTTTACCTTTATTTACCGAGGCAAATTCAAATTCTTATTTACAATGACAGCCTACCCCAGCAGCACTGGGCCAATTGTGCACCGCCCTATGGGACTCCCAATCACGGCCAGATGTGATGCAGCCTGGATTTGAACCGAGTACTGCAATGACGCCTCTTGCACTGAGATGCAGTGTCTTAGACCACTGCACCACTCAGGAGCCAAATGCTGCTTTGTAGTATACCGCTCTGCTCCGGGGCAGGCTAACTCAGGGCTAACTCCATTTATCCTGAAGGAAGTGTCTGAGCTGCAAGTTGAGGACCAATAAAATCAGATTCCTATCACATTACACATTTAGTAATAATAGGATACATTTGCAACTTCTCGCACAATAAAACTTTTGTATGACTTAATACAATTATTTTATCCATGGGAGTGGGAAAAATGGTGCTTGTGGATTGATAAAGCACGCCAAAGACAGCATTAACTGTCTTTGGTGACAGCCTACCCCAACGGTAAGAAAAGAAAGATGGCACTTCCCATAGCCTATTTCACAACATAGCTTGCTTACTTTGCTATTTAATAACTTCTTAATTTTGATTTCAGCAAAAATCTGACCCTGACTCGCCCATGGATTGATGTTTTAGCATTGTTTCAATGAAGAGTTTGGCATTAAATTAGCCATGTGCAACATGAATGTGCAATGTCAAGCCTGGTTCGAGCTCGAGTAAGTGACGGGTGCACAATCAATATCCACCTTTGTAACATGGATGAAGCCTGGGCTGGAATGTGAAGCTAACTGAAGCTAGCTAACTTCAGAAATGTCTGAGTACATCTAGCTAGATTCGAAGTAAACCACTCTGGTCTCATTAGCAAGGTGAATATAACCAAGAGCACACCATTTACTTAGAAGACTGAAATAGGATAATTAGGCCTCAGGTCCAAGTCTAACCAATAAGCACCTATTTACTATTGCTAACTAAAGGCAAACTATCCTGAGAGAGCTCTGTACAGTAACAGTGTAATAACCTAGCTCTCTCTGCCCAGGGTCTCACATTGAGTGGATTGCCCAGCAGCAGTAGCAGCAGTAGCAGCAGTAGCAGTAGCAGCAGTAGCAGCAGTAGCAGTAGCAGCAGTAGCAGTAGCAGCAGTAGCAGTAGCAGCAGCAGCAGTAGCAGTAGTAGCAGTAGCAGCAGTAGCAGTAGCAGTAGCAGCAGTAGCAGCAGTAGCAGTAGCAGCAGTAGCAGTAGCAGCAGTAGCAGCAGTAGCAGCAGTAGCAGTAGCAGCAGTAGCAGCAGTAGCAGTAGCAGCAGTAGCAGCAGTAGCAGTAGCAGCAGCAGCAGTAGCAGCAGTAGCAGTAGCAGCAGTAGCAGCAGTAGCAGCAGTAGCAGTAGCAGCAGTAGCAGCAGTAGCAGCAGTAGCAGTAGTAGCAGTAGCAGCAGTAGCAGCAGTAGCAGTAGCAGCAGTAGCAGTAGCAGCAGTAGCAGCAGTAGCAGCAGTAGCAGCAGTAGCAGTAGCAGCAGTAGCAGCAGTAGCAGTAGCAGCAGTAGCAGCAGTAGCAGTAGCAGTAGCAGCAGTAGCAGCAGTAGCAGCAGTAGCAGTAGCAGCAGTAGCAGCAGTAGCAGTAGCAGCAGTAGCAGCAGTAGCAGTAGCAGCAGTAGCAGCAGTAGCAGCAGTAGCAGTAGCAGTAGTAGCAGTAGCAGTAGCAGTAGCAGCAGTAGCAGCAGTAGCAGTAGCAGCAGTAGCAGTAGCAGCAGTAGCAGCAGTAGCAGCAGTAGCAGCAGTAGCAGTAGCAGCAGCAGCAGTAGCAGCAGTAGCAGTAGCAGCAGTAGCAGTAGCAGAAGCAGCAGCCTGGCTAGACCTCTGTAAATACCAGAGGAACACAGATCAGGGACGACCACACAGCGTCTGTCCCACCACTGTCCAATTGGCCCGGGCAGATGAAATGAATATGGAGTTTTGCTTCCCCCTTGTGTAAAGGGATTAGTCTCATATGTGTATCCAGGCAGAGAGGGAGGGAGGGGACAGGGACCTCTCTGACAGAACAGTCCCTCAATAACACTGGTCAGACAGAGGAGCAACATCAGAAGTGTGGTGTGGTGGCTGTCCTGCCTGTCTGTGTATTCAGGCAAAACCTCTTGTTGTGACAGGACACTGAAGACGATTTGGGAAGATTACATCAGGGTCACACAGACATAATACACATACATAACAAGCTGCAATCTAATCAATGTTATCATCGATATTACAGCATTTGTAACATGATATATAATACCTTGCTGCTGCTTACTGTGACAATCAAACAATGTTGCATGACAAGGGCAAAGTGTACAGCATTGTATACAAAAGCAGGGGGATGACAATGTTCCAACACCTGATTTTAACAGTCTGTTAGCAAAGCATACACAGTGCCATTTCTCCCCTCAGTGAAGGTAAACAGCAGCCTACGCTCTCTGTGAGCTCACAGCAGACCTCAGAGTAAATAAAGCTCAGAGATTTCGATCAAGGAAGGCGCTGGAGCAGGCAGGGGGGAAAGAGCAGCTAGGCTGAAAGGAGGAGAGTAGCTTTTAGAGACACAACAATTACTGGGAGTCCACCAGCAGCCTTTCAATACAGAACATGATGCAGTGAAAGGACTAGTAAGTCGTAGGAACTCGGAGCCTTGGACGGATATTGATTTAACCCAGCATAGATGACAAACCATGACGAGAACTATTCGTGTCCCATGGTTGTATGGTCGTAGTACTACATGAGGTGGGTGTGTAGGCAGAGGTAAGACACACAAACCAAACAGTTGAGTATGACAACTTTTTACACTCGTTAGATATAAAAAAGACACACTTGTTTAGTTTGAAGGTAGCAAGCACCAAGCATCCTCCTCTGTCATCATTTGCATTAGAATGTGTTCCATAATGAATGCCTCACTGGAGACATGTATCAGTAGCACCAGCAGGAAGGAGAACGTGCCTGCCGACATAATCCTCACCACTAGTAATTCCCATAGACATAATTACTGTGCTTAGCCCTGCTGTACCAAAGCATTCCCTAACAATATACCAGCTTGACTCCTCTTTTATCCCCA